>NC_083776.1:3181238-3218738 GCF_963514075.1 Conger conger
GTGCTGGGGTCCTCACTCCTGGCCCTGGAGAGCCTCAGGGTGTGCTGGGGTCCTCACTCCTGGTCCTGGAGAGCCACAGGGTGTGCTGGGGTCCTCACTCCTGGCCCTGGAGAGCCTCAGGGTGTGCTGGGGTCCTCACTCCTGGTCCTGGAGAGCCACAGGGTGTGCTGGGGTCCTCACTCCTGGCCCTGGAGAGCCTCAGGGTGTGCTGGGGTCCTCACTCCTGGCCCTGGAGAGCCTCAGGGTGTGCTGGGGTCCTCACTCCTGGCCCTGGAGAGCCTCAGGGTGTGCTGGGGTCCTCACTCCTGGCCCTGGAGAGCCTCAGGGTGTGCTGGGGTCCTCACTCCTGGTCCTGGAGAGCCATAGGGTCTGTGCTGGTTTTTGTTTTCGCCTTAATATCACCAACCAATTCAGACCCAAGAAACCAGGTGAGGTGAGTTAACTGTGTAACTGACTGCTTTAACTGATCAGTCAAGTGCCAAGTAACAACAAAAGCCAGCACACTCTGCGGCTCTCCAGGACCAGGAGTGAGGACCCCAGCACACCCTGCGGCTCTCCAGGGCCAGGAGTGAGGACCCCAGCACACCCTGCGGCTCTCCAGGACCAGGAGAGAGGACCCCAGCACACCCTGCGGCTCTCCAGGACCAGGAGTGAGGACCCCAGCACAGCCTGCGGCTCTCCAGGACCAGGAGTGAAGACCCCAGCACACCCTGCGGCTCTCCAGGGCCAGGAGTGAAGACCCCAGCACACCCTGCAGCTCTCCAGGACCAGGAGTGAGGACCCCAGCACACCCTGCAGCTCTCCAGGACCAGGAGTGAGGACCCCAGCACACCCTGCGTCTCTCCAGGACCAGGAGTGAAGACCCCAGCACACCCTGCGGCTCTCCAGGGCCAGGAGTGAGGACCCCAGCACACCCTGCAGCTCTCCAGGACCAGGAGTGAGGACCCCAGCACACCCTGCGGCTCTCCAGGACCAGGAGTGAGGACCCCAGCACACCCTATGGCTCTCCAGGACCAGGAGTGAGGTCCCCAGCACACCCTGCGGCTCTCCAGGACCAGGAGTGAGGACCCCAGCACACCCTGCGGCTCTCCAGGACCAGTAGTGAGGACCCCAGCACACCCTGCAGCTCTCCAGGACCAGGAGTGAGGACCCCAGCACACCCTATGGCTCTCCAGGGCCAGGAGTGAAGACCACTGGCCCAAACAGTGTCAGCGCACCCAGGCTATATATACCTTAACGCATGTGGTACGCTTTACAAAGGCCAGCGCCGGGATACTAGCGCCTGGCCTCAGCACTTATCAGATCAGTGACGAATAGGCAGTGGCTGGTTTTATTTCCTCTAGAACGCCGTGTTGTGAAGTGCTTAGTGTAGAATTGGGAGCAGAGGGAACTGGATGTCCCATCCTGGACTCTTAAAGGCCGTTTGCAGTTTGGTGATGCTTCATGGCCTCACGGATATCACTAGACTGGATGGTGTTTACATGCACACCGATACCCGGATTATTGGGAGTAATCAGTTAATGCCAGGATTTGGATTATTACATACACATGGATATATGTAATGTCATTACTCCAATAGCCATGTTTGTTGTCAATCAGGCTTCTTCTTGTCTGGGATCTTCAAATTCCACCAGACACGCACAGTTTCAAAAAACGGAAAGAAACTGGAGTAAGTTGTCTACACGCACCCAAAAACCAAACGATTTGGCAAAACATCCAGGTGTCTTCATCAAGTCAGGCCACTGATGGGGTCAGTTACGTCTCAGTTACGTCTCAGCACAACTGTGATGCCAAATCGTCCGTTGCTGTAGTATAAACCAAAAGTGGTTGCGACCAACCATCAAATGTGATAATAACCGAATTGTAAACTGCCCTAAGGAGCTTGTTCACACGTGTTTCAAAAACCAGTCAGCACCTTAAAACCATCACATCCACACTGTCAGACGTTGCAAAAACATTTCAGTTAACCCTTTTGTTGTCTTAAGGGTCAAAAATGACCCACCACTATGTTTAACAGCAGAGAAAACCCCCTAAATTATATGTTTTCAACTTGAAATTTGATGGCTGCTTTATTTTAGGGGTTTAGTGAAGGCGGGTCATTTTTTACCCTTAGGACAAGGGGAGTATACAGAATGTTAAGACTACACAAGGGTTAAAAACCCCTTGGATCATGGGTGAGAAATGTTGCCAGGTATTAGCCATGAACGGCAGGTAAACATGGGTGTCACTACTCATTGCAATGCTTTATCCTGTCATGGTCACACAATATTCAGTTTGGTTATGAAGGAGAGTGAGAACCATATCCTATAAACAAATTCCCTATCTGAAAAATTCAGATATTGACCCATTATATGCAGTACACACACACATAGACACACACACACACACACACACACACACACACACACATACTACACACAAACAAACACAGTTTATACTTTTGGTGTGGAATAACGTGTTTTGTAGCACCGTGTTATGTGGTCAGTAATGGTTTCGGCATGGAGGCCTTGGTTAGACAGGGAGCAGAGAGACGAGGAGTGTCGCAGCCTAACCAGAGCCGTACGCACGGCTCAGAGGTCTGACATGCGGCCGCTGCTGAATTTTAGGAATTTCACAGTCCTAATGACACAGACGGCTAGGCCCCTTCCCAGCCTCCCCTGCTTTTTTTTTTTTTTTTTTTTTTTTGAAGGTGGGGGGAGAGACGATCAGCCCCCCACCCCCCTCTCTGTTTCCACCATAGCTGTGTCGGGGGGGGGGACGCACCATTCCTGGGGCCTTACGTTAAGCGTCTGTCCCGCTATGGCTATTACAGGAGCGACCAGAGAGAAGCGTGCCGAGCTCCAGAGCTGCCCGGAGGTGCGCTGGAATGTGACCGATTGTCCAGCACAAATGACGGCTTGTTTTACGGGCTTATTCTCTCTCTCTCTCTCTCTCTCTCTCTCTCTCTCTCTCTCTCTCTCTCTCTCTCTCTCTCTCTCTCTCTCTCTCTCTCTCCAGGGGCTGTCAGACAAGTCAATTGCTTTCCACATTGTTGGGTTTTAATCAAAGATCAAAACTTCTTTGAACTTCTGAATTTAACTCACAATGCAGTTTCTTATCTGGGATATTATCTTAATGACAAGGGCGCGAGCGACCGAATAAGGGAGCAGTGCACCTTCACTCACTTCGCTTGTTCCAAAAACCTGTCCGTTTTACGATATTACAATAGTCCTCAATTAAATGACAGACGTCAATGTTTGTTGCCAATATATTTCTTGGTGAAAAGCGTATTTAACTGTTGGATATCATACGGAAAGGTTCCGACCAGGATTAGAACCAGAAACCTATCCACTGCATCTAACACACAGGTATTACAAGACAAGCATACGACATGATTGCTGTAGTCCTCTTTACTAGGGGTGGGATCGGTAGAGCTCGTGCTCCAAGTGCTCTCTGGCCGGCCGTCTGAGTGTTCAGTGTCATTCTGACGTCTGGTTGCTCCAATCAAAAAAATGGCTTTATTGTCGTTCGAAAATTAACGGGTTCTGTGCGCTCTTATGTGGTTTGAATCACAGAGCGCTGAAATCGGAGCATATTTCTGGAGCGATGACGCTAGAACTCCCAGATCGTCCGTGTGCGTCGTGCATAAAGAACTCCCTATTATAACCGTCTCCACACAACCTCATTACGCTATCATTTGTTTTGTCATTATCTGTCGTCAGCGCGAGACGCTGGCAGCGATGTTCGGCTAGCGGCAGGGCTCTGCGCGCTTGCGTGTGCGTTTTTATTTCTTCTCATCGTAAGCAACACTGAAAAGGCTGTCTGCTTGTACAAACACTCTAATGTGCTACCTCATTCACGTCAATGGATTATTTATTTTAACAGGCAAATTGATACTTACATTTTACACTTACAAGGCAAGGAATGTTGAAGTTAAATGATTCCTTCTAAAAAAGCAAAACAGTAGAGGCGGGTTTCAAATAAACGTCATGTATTTTTGGGGGATTCGAGTTCATCGTTACAAAATGAAGAGAAATTGTAAATATCACACGTTGTTGATCATTGAATGATCATTTATACACAGTGAAACAGATCAGCCATTGTTTTGGGTCGAGTTACATTTGGAGTTTAGTGATGAAGGCTAACTGCCCTGTCTTTCCTAAGCTGTGGAAAGCTTATTAGCAACTGCGTCTGAGTGAGTTTTACTGCTATGCCTTGAAAAAAGCAGCCTTAGCAGCTACCATTGTCAGGAGGACAATAAAGCAAGGCATAGTATATAGTACACATATACTCTTGCTGACAGCTGATTTACTGTTGTGTGAGAACTTGTACAGAGACCAATTTTTTTAAATGAAAAAAATATTTCTGGGGAAAAGGTTTGCTCCGGGCTATATATTAATGTATTTGGTTTCTCCTTTGTGTAAGGAAAACATTGCGTTTTCCTCTGGGATTGTTAGACTAACTGCGGAGAGGCTGCCAACACGCCCGCCACTTCCCAGCCCCGAGTTCTCGGTCGGAGACAAAAGAGTCGTCACCTCGACCGACTGGCAGGCGCACGCACGGGCGTCTCAGGCCCCGCGCCAAACAGCAGGCTCTCACTCACACTCTCTCCTCAGGAATGTTCCAGCCCTGCACCTGGCCTCACCTGCTCCGTGTTCTTTCATTCTGACAGCCCTCCCCGCCTCGGTAAAGAACAGCGAAGTGGCCGCAACAGTCAAAAAACGCCCCGCCCGACCTATCTACTCCCGATCCTACTTTATTTAATTATAACGTTCCACGGTTATAAAGTTCCAGAGTAACTTTACTGATACGCTAACCGCGACTAATCCACCTCGTTTCCTCCTTGGCAGAACGAGGCAGGGGGAACCAGAGAAGATGGAGGGCGTTTGCTGCTGGGACCTCCAGCACTTTCCCGTTCCTCAGCATGAGCTGCGGCGCTGCGCGTAGAGCTGTGCACGTTCACCTTCTGTGAAGAGGAGTTTGGGAGGAGGGGGGTGGGGGTGGGGGGGCGTCTGCCTGTTAGTAACGTGGAAGAGAGCCTCTGCCGCTTCAGTCCGACCCGAGCGGAGTCAATATGAAGAGCTCCGGCTCCCTGAGCCAGCCAGGGGCCATGTTTTTGTTGGTCGTCTGCCCCCTGCTGGCGATGCTGCAAGGGGCCACCAGTAAAGCTGAGAGCGGCTACCTCCGGGACTCTGACCCAGACAGGTGTCTCAGGCATCACTTCGTGGAGACCATCACCCATCCCATCTACAAGTGCAACTCAAAGGTAAGATGCCATCAAATTCCAAAGACTACATCCCCCACTGGGAAAATCCTGCTCCGGGAAAATGTTGCCCTTGCTGCACGTTATCATCAGCAGGGCAACATTGGCTCAGGAGGTAAGGGCGGTTTGCTTGGCAGAGGGTTTGCTGGTTTGATTCCCCACCCTGGGTTTGTCGAATTGTCCCTGAGCAAGACACCTAACCCCCGAATGCTCCTGACAAGCTGGTTGGTGCCTTGCGTGGCAGCCAATTGCCGTTGGTGTGTGAGTGTGTGTGTGTGTGTGTGTGTGTGTGTGTGAGTGTGTGTATGAATGGGTGAATGAGAAGCATCAATTGTACAGCACTTTGGATAAAGGCAATTTACCATCATGGAATATTTTATTGCAACATTGTGAATATTTCATTGTTCCTTCTGAGAGTATTCAAGGTTTTTCTTTTTCCCTGTGAACACAATGCATACCTTTCTGTGACTGGTCTAAACTCACCACATGACTCAAGTTTGAACTAATCAATTTAGCTTGAAGAGAAGTTTCTCTTGCTGGTACTATGCTGACATGTTTGGATAATGTTTTGGATAATCATCTAAAAATTCATGTCTGTGATTCCATGTGCTGCGTATTACTGTTGACTTATTCATGGCACATTGCAACGCCAGTGGACCGTGTGGTGGTCATCAGCAGAAGAAAGCATTCTCCATCTTACCTCACTAAACAAAAAACAAAAAATAAGTTCGTTTCGGCAATGGGTTCTTCATTAGGCACAGTTATTTTTGTCTTTTTTTTTAAACCTATTTGAAATACATTTGTATGGTCCTTTTGTCCTCGCGAGACCCCGGGCAGATGTCCTCACTCTGAACCTCAGACCCGGTCCCACGTGGCTCGCTGAGTAACGGCAAACAGCGCAAGAGGTCACACCTGCCAGGAAGCAACACATCATCCTCCCGCAACCTGGCTCCGAGCAGCCTGCTCCCTGCAACAAGCCAATCCTCCCGGGAGCATTTGTGTGTATATCCTTTATCAGTCCAGCAGGTTTCTTCCAAACCAGAGTCAGGTTTTTATTTGTTTTGACCACCGCTTTCACGGTTCCACCTCATGATCTCCCGTTCTGTTTCCAAACGGCACCCTGACGGATCAAGCCTCTCGGTGCAGAGGTGCCTGCCTAATGCCTTTGGCCCGGCACACCGTAGTACAGCCCCTCTAATTAATGTCCTTCGTTATCCGTACGATAGCACGCGTCTGGCTGACTCCCTCCGCCTTGCGGGAATCCGATTGCTTTAAAAGGAGAGTGCGTGTGTCCAAGGACACACGGTAGATCTCGTTTCAACTTCGGTGGGACGACAAGCAGAGCATTTTTCTGTCGGATTTCTTCTTGGGGAGAACACGAATAGTACTACCCAATACAACGTGATAATATTTGGAAAGTTGGCATTTGTTGTTTTCCAAAGGTTGGGGAGAGTGGGCTTGCCCCCCCCCCCCTATACCCCTGCAGGGTCTACGCCCATGCACGTGTCAGTGAAAGCTGGAACCCAACTTTCACCCCAATTCACCTGCAGCCCACCAAGGGGAGTGCGGGTGCGGTGGCCCATTTCCCAGAATCCTCCTCTCTCCCAGTTGGGTCTCGTCGTTAGATTAGCAGACGTTTCCTGGGCTGCTTTCGACCCCTCTCCCCATCAACCCAATGACGAGCTGGCGCGGCCCTTGAGCCCAACTCGACTCCCTTTCCCCAAACATTCGACACGCAGATATACGGAGCCTGTTTCAATTAGGGCAAACGGCAACAAACATAACGACAGGAGTTGGATGGTGAAAGGGGCTCGTGTCTGTAACCGATAGCTTCCTCACGCACTCGAGCAGTACCTTCTGGGAAATCGCAGACGTTTCCATCAAACCGGTTGTGAAAGACGTTGCTGCAAGCGTTTGAACTAACTGCTAATTTGGCTGCTGCTTTCACCCAAGATAAATATTGAGGCCCTGTTTAGTTTTTATAATGCTTTAGATGAAGCTTCAAGCTGAACCGCACAATAACAACTTAACAGCCTCTCAGCCAATTAGCCTGCAGTCATGAGCCGGTGTCACAGTGGTCTGGCTGTTCGGAGGGTTGCCGGTTCGTGTCCCGCCTTGGGTGTGTCGAAGTGTCCCTGAGCAAGACGTCTTACGCCTAAATGCTCCTGACGAGCTGGCTGGTGTCTTGCACGGCGGCCAATCACCGTCGGTGTGTCAGTACGTGTTTGAATGGGTGAAAGAGAAGCATCAAGTGTACAGCGCCTTGGATAAAGGCGCTATATAAATGCCAACCATTTACCATTTACTAACTAGCTGCTCTTCCGGTACAACTCAACTTCTTATTTTTGATAAGTATCAAAAGTGTTTGGTTGGGGACTGCCGGTTGGCTCATCCTGTTAAGACACTGTCCCAGTGCATGGATGGACCCCATGGTTCTGGTATTGAACGTGGACTGTGCCAGTGCCAACTGTGGCTGGCTGGAAGCGTCGTAGGGAGGATACCGCGTAATCGGCGCTGGCCTCGCCCAGGAAGGCGGGACTGCAGCTGGCTGGGGTGACGCTGTCTCATTGCGCCGTCAAGTTCTGCTGGGGACGTCCGTCTTCCACCGACTCTGTGCCGACCTGACCGGTGACATCATCGGCTTCAGGGGCGAGCACGTGTCTGCAGCCCTGCCCAATCACGGGAGGTTGTGCTGACTGCCTGAGCGTGATTGGCCTTCGCCAATCTGGCTGGAATTTACTGGGCATGACTTCATGTTTCAAACTGAGCGTTTCATTTTTCCCGATACTAATATGAAGTAAACTTAATATTCCTGTTTTCAGTTAGAAATCCACATTAAATATGAATTGCCTGAAGGGGCGCTACGTCAACGGGAAAGTTTAGGGCTTCCATATGAAGGCTCATGCGCTGCCTCACACCTGCCAGATGCCCTATAAAAGGGCCTGGTGCCACATCTACCAAACATCTCCATGCATGTCCTCTCCTGGAGATTCTACATGTAAATGGTCTGCATTTATATAGCACTGTACCATTGATGCGTCTCACACAAACACTCACACACTCACGCTGCCATGCAAGTTACCAACTGGCTCGTCAGCAATTGGGAGTTAGGTATCAGGGCGGGATCGACCCGGCAACTCTTCGACAGTGAGACAACTGCTCTCATCTCCTGAGCCAATGTTACATGTTCACTTCTGGAGATAGTATATGCATGTTCTCGCCCGGGGAATCATGTCATAGTGGTGTAATATATGGGTAAGGGTTTTAATTATTCCAGCATTCATATCTACACACGTTACTTCCATGCTGAATGTTTTGTATGTTACAGCAGTTTCATTCTTCTTCAAGATTTTTCATAAAATATAGATAATTTCTGAAAGATGCATACATACATACATCTACATATAAACTTTTTGACATGCAGTCAAAAATGTCCCTTTGTTTTTGGACAGGCTCTATCGCATGTTGTGTTGCCAGTGTCTGTCCTTTAGTTAAAGTGCCCGACATGGTGGACTCCAGGACAGCACTTATCTGGGTTCCTTCCCCCGCTTCTCAATCAGACAGCCCGCCCACTCTGCCGCTGGAGCCCGGAGGCTGAGAAACAGCCAGCATCTGACAGGCAGCATGACAAGAGTGCACTTACAGAGGAGATAGGAGTTTGGAGGCTCCTTTTCCGGGGCCCTGTTGGGACTCTTTGTCTGGAGTCGCGCGGCTAATATAACGGACCTCGACGCAGGCATCAGTCAGTTACATTTGCACTCCGAGGACCGCGGAGCTGCGTTTGGCCGGCTCACATGGAGCAGCATAATCGGAAATGGGAATAGATAGGGTACGAATGGCTACCGAACTGGGAGTGATAAAAATAAAATAAAAAACATGTCATCCCGTTCCTATGAGTTATTATGGTGTTAATCGGTGTGCTCTTCTGGTAATTTGTCATTCTGAGAATGAATTGTGGTGTTGTGGATATGCTAACTGTTGCCTCACAAGAAGGAAGTCACTGGTTAGAGTCTCTGCATGGAGTTTGCAGGGAGTGTAGTTTATATTCTCTCCCCTGCGTGTGGTACCCGGGGAACTCTGCTTTCCTCCCACAGTCCAAGGACATGTAGGTTCTCTATTGCTCACCTGTAATAGAGATGTCAATCTCTATGACTACCCTGGTTAAATAAAGTTTCAATTAAAAGAATGACTAAAACTTAGTGCAGCGTCTACAGTGTATGGTCAGAGATGGATTTAGAATAACAGTTCTGTGTCTGAAGACCTCAGTGCTCAGATATTTCTGCCTTTGTGTCTCGTGCTCATCGGTCTGACAGTGCCCAGGGAGAGCTTGTAGTTCTGAGGATAACGTCATGCTAAAATCTTTCCTTTGGTTTCAATTTTTTCTACTTCAATCGTTCACGTGAGCATTATCCGCATGTGAATCCATGAATAAATAATTTTTGCTAGACCCCACCCTTATTCTCATAGTGTGCCGATAGAATCTTTCTTTTTGTTGTGCAATTACCCTGCTCGGTGCACCCACAGCAAGACCACTTGCTTGCTTGTTTTTTTGTTTTTGGACAGCGCACAAGAACATGTCTGCCCTTGACAATTACTTGTATAAAACACAGATAAAGTGACATGAATATATGTGCAATGTATTCAGTTATGTGTGTTTGTAACTTCATGGTAATGCGTTCTGATATGGGGGCGGCCTGTAGCGTTGTGGTTAAGGCACATGACTGGGACCCTGCAAGGTTGGTGGTTTAATCCCCGGTGTAGCCACAACGAGATCCGTACAAGCTGTTGGGCCCTTGAGCAAGGCCCTTAACCCTGCATTGCTCCGCGGGAGGATTGTCTCCTGCTTAGTCTAATCAACTGTAAGTCACTTTGGATAAATAGCTAAATAACGTGATGTAAATATTATAAAATGTTGATGGGCGTTTCCCGATCTGCACAGCTATTGGACCATTAACCCCACATTGCTCCCCACATTGCTTTAAGCTAATCAACCGTAAGTCCCTTATGATAAAAGCATCATGTAAATATTATAAAATGTTGATGGGCGTTTCCCGATCTGCACAGCTATTGGACCATTAACCCCACATTGCTCCCCACATTGCTTTAGGCTAATCAACCGTAAGTCTCTTACGAAAAAAGCATCATGTAAATATTATTAAATGCTGATTTTCCCCCCAGATGGTGCTCCTGGCCCGTTGTGAGGGTCACTGCGGACGCACCTCGCGCTCCGACCCGCTGGTGTCGTTCAGCTCGCTGCTCAAGCAGCCCTTCAAGAGCACCTGCTTCTGCTGCCGGCCGCGCACCTCCAAGCTGAAGGCCGTGCGTCTGCGCTGCTCCGGGGGCACGCGCATCACCGCCACCTACCGCTACATCCTGGCCTGCAGCTGTGAGGGCTGCAGCTGAGCCGGCTCCGGTTCTGCCCGCCCCGGCGCTGACCCGGGATCGGCCACGCTTCTCCTCCACGCGGCCGCTCGCGGGTCGGCCTCGGGGTACCGGGCGAGCTGATCCCGAACCGGGTCGGGGCGGTCGGTTTCGGCGACACGTCTGCCGCAAGGAAGGAGGAGAGACGGAACTCACATCGCAAGCCTTTGCCGCTGAACGCTTCCGACCCTGTTGTTCGAAGTACGCGTCTCATTGGACAGCGACGGTCAATCACGAAATCCTAGCTAATCACGAAAAACTCTCAAATATGTGCTGAGAGACGCGATCTCTCAAAGGACCCGCCTCTCTACCAGCCCTTTAGCGTTTCAATGCATCCATTTCTTCAAAGATTATTCGTGTTGGCCGTCGGCGTGTTGCCTTTTTGGCAAGCTGGACCCCGTTGCGCCATGTGATTCTGATCTAGACGTGGTCCGCAGGGCGTTTCGGCCTGGGACCGTGAAGGGCAGCGTGTCAGGAAAGTTCTGGAACGGCCCGGACTCCAGGTGCATAGGCAAGTTTGCAGCGCTGGCTAAGGACTCAGTGAGACAATGGACTCCAGGCGAAATACATGGATGTGTAATACCTTTTAAGCTGTACTTTAGCTAGTGCAGACATTATTAGATGTGTTAATGTTAAAATGACCATGATTTAAAGTATCTATGATATATTTTTTTTGTTGCTATCGGAATTATTCAATGAGTTTTACACATTGAACCGGACTACTCGCGAGACAGTTTACCAAATTCCTTCACACCTACATTAGTTTTTAGAAAGCCACGTGAAAATAAATTAATAATGATGCAAGAAATGCTACCAAAATAAATTTCTGAGTTGGCATGATGGCAGCCGAAGCCAATGACAGGTATGGTATTCCTGTTTCATAACAGAACATTCTGACACTTGACAATGACCAAAACAGAGTGAAATACAGTAGAGATATCCCGAGGAACTAGCTAACTAACTGCTACTGCGTTCAGAGGCTTAATGCTCAAATTCATGTACGTACATACAAATCCTCAAATGATCAGTTTTGCTGCATTTTTTTTCTAGTTGAAATTCCATTTGCTTGTAGAACATGTTGTAATCAAAAAAACACAACGCACACCATTGTGGTACAAATGTGAACCCAATAAATACTCTCCTTTTGTTCTACTGGGTGCATTGTGTCAGCTGTCTAGTCAAACACTCTCTAAATCATTAACACAATGTGGCTTTGGGAGGGGGTATAATTTAGCCATCGCCTAATTTGAAAGACACACAGAGAATTCGCATAATGGCTGTCAGTTGAATGAGATGCAGAAAGAAGGCTTTTCTTCATACATTTTCTCAGTGGTTTTGTACACTTTGTACTGTTTCATGATGTTTTGACCAAAAGTCATAGTTCACTGAAAAATGAATTAATGAAAATTATTCTTAGTTTTCATATGTATCCTTGGGATTTTTGTGACACTGTTGTTTTCAGCAAATAGTGCTGTTTTTTTCGCCTTCTCCTTTTTCTGATTTATGATAGCAGTTCAAGGCTTTTCCCAGATCCCAAATGTGCCTTTTCCAGTATTGCTGAATTCTTTTCTTTCTGGACTGAGCATATTACCATTTTTGTGAAACATACCATTTTTAGGTTTTACATAACAAAAAGATCACAGAAAACCATGGGGCACAAGTACCCTTCAGCACTCATGTCTCATACGTCTAGCCTAATGAATAAAACATCTCTCTCGTTAAAGTTTAGCGTAGTTTCAGTGTCATCACTAGAAAAGGGGGCAGCCCTGGCATGTGGGCACAACCACACATCACACGGCCGTGGGGGTGGGGGGGGGAATCCAAAACATGTGTGTGGAATATATTTAAAACACCCGGAGAGCAATAGCCACACAGTTTGTTATCACTCGATGATTTGGGCGTACTTACAATGGTGTCCTTAACCTTTGTGAGGGTGTTATTAGCATTTATATTTTTTCATATTCAAAGAAGAATTTATATCCTGTGTTGGTGTAAACGTGCTTCTTAGAACAAGGGGAAAGGAGACGGTTATGCGACAATATTAAAAATACCCAGAATTCTTAGTGACTTGTTTCCAAATGTTATACATTTTATAACAAATAATATGGTCCTCGCATGAAGAGCAGAAGCCAATGTTTGATGCCATGAGAATGAAGAAACAAGAACTATTTATTGAGGCATTGATGGTGCATAGGCAGGCAAACCATCTCTCTGCATCCTGAGCTAAGGCTAAGGCTAATGAGCTAATGTCACAGCAGACGTTTTTTTCTTGAGTAGCTGGTAAGAGCACTGATACACAGTATACACTCAGTGAGCACTTTATTAGGTATTTATTAGACTTCTACTGCTGCAGCCTATCCACTTAAGAGTTATGATGCGTTGTGTGTTCAGAGATGCTCTTCTGCAGACCACTGTTGTAATGTGAGGTTACTTATGTTACTGTGTCCTTCCTGTCAGCTCTGCCCAGTATGGCCATTCTGGACGTCTCTCATTAACAACGCATTTCTGACTGCAGAACTCCTGTTCACTGGATTTTTATTATTTATTTTTTTGCCTCATTCTAGAGACTAGTGTGTGTGAAAATCCCAGGAGATCAGCAGTTTCTGAGATACTCAAACCACCCTGTCTGCCATCAACAATCTGTGAACACTAACTGAAGGTCCTGACCCGTATCTACATGATTGTATGCATTGCACTGCTGCCTCACAATTGACTGATTAGATAATCGCATGAATAAGTAGGTGTAATAAAGTAAATAATGTTCCTAATAAAGTGCTCGGTGAGTGTACGTTACACACACATTCTGTGCACGGAGGATACAGCACAGTGCCATCCCAGAACGTTTTTATTGTGAAACGGTTTGAGAAGCGAGCGAAAATGAATGCCTGTCACAGAAGTGTTCCAAAACCGCGTTTCTCATTAAGGGGCCCCCTCGCAGGACTTTGGACTGGAAGGGTTTTCCTCTACTGTGGAGCAATGCAGCAAAAAAAAAAAAATCCTCTCATGTTAAGTTTAACGTGAAGTTTAAAACACTTATGGGTTTTTTATTTTGGTCTTGCGTTGGCCTTACACGTCAAGATGACCCCTTGCTCCCTGCTCTTATAAACACCTGCCTGAGCAGATGTGACGCTATTTTCCCTCTATTTTCATTTATCTCTCTGGCTGCTATCCTATCACTTCTGTTGCTCTATTAATTCCTCTTTTGAAGCGTTCCAGGTTCGGGCCGCATATGGTTCTCAGATTATTCCTCGGCATAATCGATACGATAAGCACACATTCTCCCACTGGCACAATCATTGCCAATCAGCGTATCATAAAGGAGACATCTATAGCACACAGCCATTCCCGAAGCCAGGTGAGAATTCATGAAAATTCGTAAGATCTCCTAGGCCTGAGTTCGCTAGCGTGCTAACGTACTGCCTGAATTCTTTCACCACTGTAGATGCTCAAATTCACTTAAAAAAAAAAAGCTATATAGAAAAACAAAACAATAAAAAACATAATTATCTCAACTCTACTCTACTACTACATTATATGTAGTGTTATGTACACGTTATTGCAATAATTTTGGTGGTGTTCAATTTATTTGTGTACTTGAGATAACGTAGGCCTATGCTTCAAAGCCCGGAGAACGGCTTCTCAAACGCCATAGGAGCGAACGTGTCAGTCAGTCCGCAGTTAACTTTGATACAGGGGAATAGCAGCTAGATTTTTTACCAAGAGGGCCCCCATTCCGTCTCCAATACGGCCTGCTTAGCTTCCACAGTTTCCAATAAGGACGATACAGGGTGGTACGACACCGCCCTCTACTGGCTATACGTTCCCAGGAAACTCGCTTCTATATTTGAAGTTGACCTCTTTGGTTATGGCACATTTTCATTTTTCTGTATTCATCTGAAACTTGAGATTTAAGTATAAATATACGTACACATATATGTGCGTATATGTTTGTGTATATGAGGCGGTTGCCAATGAATATTTGAAGGGGGGGGGGGGCATATTAACAAATGTCATCCATGCATTCATACATAATTGGTTTGATTACAAAATCACAATAATGTGCTTTTATACAAGATTTATATTTTTTATGACCCTCAAAATGCCATTTAGTGCAAGCAGAATGTTCTCCTAAGCAGTTGACCCAGATTCAGCATCCAAATCCCACAGCCAACTTTAACCATTGTGCCTATTATTTTACACTGGTCTTTGGAAGCTCATCGACCCAACTGGCATGCGCTCCAGGCTCATTGTGTTAATACAGAGCTTGGAAAGATTGTTTTTAAGCTAAAACACATTTATAAACAATCTTATACTGTACCTTTTTGTAAATTTCTACCAATTTAATCTTATCCTATCTCAGTTTTTAGCTGCTTTAACTGATTATTCAGGCTGTTTTATTTGTATTATGATGTTTGTTTGTTTTGATATGTTATTTCTGTAAGTTCAGCAGCATTGTAAATGAGGACCACCCTGAATTATCTTCTTACTGGTGAATTTACATGAATGATTAAATTCTTATTATATACTCAGTTAGCACTTTATTAGGAACGCCTATACGCCTACTTATTTATGCGATTATCTAATCAGCCAATCGTGTGGCAGCAGTGCAGTGCATAAAATCATGCAGATACAGATCAGGAGCTTCAGTTAATCAGGATGGGGAAAACATTTGATCTAAGCGACTTTGACTGTGGAATGATTGTTGGTGCTAGACAGGGTGGTTTGAGTATCACAGAATCTGCTGATCTCCTGTGATTTCCACACAGAACAGTCTCTAGAATTTGTAGGGAATGGAGTGAAAAAAAAATCCAGTCAGCAGCAGTTCTGCAGGCAGCGGAGAAGGGCCAGACTGGCCAAAGCTGAATGGAAGGTGACAATAACGCAAATAACCACACATTACAACAGTGGTATTTACATTTTTGTCATTTGGCAGACGCTTTTAATCCAAAGCGACTTACAAGTGCATAGGTTCTACCATAAGTCAAAGCATCACATCCAGAACTAGGAAAATACACATAGAATGCTGTTCTAAATATAGTCGTCATCATAAGTGAAAAAAAAATTTTCGTGGGGGGGGGGGGGGGGGGGGTTAGACAAGGATAGGGATAACAGAAAGGAGGGGCGGGGGAAATCAGGAGGGAGGACTAAGGTAGAGTTTGAAAAAGTGGGTTTTGAGTCTGCGTCGAAATAGGGGGAGGGATTCTGCTGTCCTGACAGTGGTAGGCAAGTCATTCCACCACTGAGGAACCAGAACGGAAAACAGGCGTGAACGTGCAGCTCGACCGCCAGGTGCCCGTAGAGAGGGAATGCAGAAGAGCATCTCTGAATACACAATGCATCAAACCTCACGTTGTGTGATAGGCTACAGCAGCAGAAGACCAATAAGTCAAAAAAATAAGTCTAATAAATACTTAATAAAGTGCTTAATGAGTGCACATACCCCATCATACATATCTATGTGAGGGGGCCTGCCTCCTTGCTCAGAAAGCCCACTCTGTCCCTCAGGATGAAGAGGACACAGATGCGCTGGCCTGGGCCTTAGTGGCTTACTCTTCAGTTGAGAGCAACAGTGGATTTGGATTACAAGCAATATGTCCATTATGGATATTATAAAGGTGTCTCCTAGTGATGGCTGCGGCGCTATCGCACACACGAGTGCCAAAACAACTCACATGTAACTCCGTAGCTTCATGAATAAAGAAAGGTTCATTTAAAAACAACAACGTGACATATATGCGGTTTTTGGTTAATGTAATGCTAACATGCGTTTCTTTGCGATTTCTTCTGTTCATGCTTTCATTTCTTGGTTTGTTTGTTTTTTATGACTTTGCGTTTTTTGAGGCGGCACGGATGGTGCAGTGGGTAGCACTGCCGCCTCACAGCAAGGAGGTCCTGGGTTCGAATCCCCGTCGGCCGGGGCCTCTCTGTGCGGAGTTTGCATGTTCTCCCTGTGTCTGCGTGGGTTTCCTCCGGGTACTCCGGTTTCCTCCCACAGTCCAAAGACATGCAGGTTAGGCTGATTGGAGAGTCTAAATTGCCCGTAGGTATGAGTGTGTGAGTGAATGGTGTGTGTGCCCTGCAATGGACTGGCGACCTGTCCAGGGTGTATTCCTGCCTTTCACCCAATGTATGCTGGGATAGGCTCCAGCCCCCCTGCGACCCTGTTCAGGATAAGCAGGTTCAGATAATGGATGGATGTGTTTTTTGATACCATCACCCATTCACACGTACGCACGCACACACACACACACACACACACACACACACACCACCAATGTCGACAGGCTGCCGTGCAAGGTCCTGAGCTAATGTCGCCCGAAGTTCACATTGTCCTTCATTGCAAGTGATTACACGAGGAGAGGAATTTTTAACTGATCAAAAAGACCGAGGCAAATCAACAGGCTGCTAATTGGCAAAACTGTGAATATGTGATCACTAAAACTAACCATTTGTTATTATTTGAAGAATTCAAAGACGAAGAAAGTGATAACAAGTCACGCCTGCATTGTGTTAACTATGTGAATAATGAGGCTAAAGGGAAAAGTGTAATTAAGACAATTTTAACATGTTAATTATTGGGGTTGCAGTTGAAGTTGGAACGAAAACCAGCATACACATCACATTTGGGGGGCGGCCTGTAGCATAGTGGTTAAGGTAAATGACTGGGACACACAAGGTTGGTGGCTCTAATCCCGATGTAGCCACAATAAGATCCGCACAGCCGTTGGGCCCTTGAGCAAGGCCCTTAACCCTGCATTGCTCCAGGGGAGGATTGTCTCCTGCTTAGTCTAATCAACTGTGCGTCGCTCTGGATAAGAGCGTCTGCCAAATGCCAATAATGTAATGTAATGTAATGTAACATTTAAACCAGTTTGAAAGCCACTCGGCTAATTGATTCCGGTGAATCGTGTGTTCTTCCTGTTTTATCCACAAGGGGTCGTTCTTTACTCCGAAATCTTCAAGGCTGGATTTTAGCCACAGGTGGAGCTACACGTTTCATAAATATTTTGTGTAAAACAGGACAGAGCACGTAAATACGTCAGCTATTGTAAGGAATGTGTCTACAATGATTGTAGTTTATAGGCAATAGATATGCTCATAGCAAAGCGTTGGGCTGTTCTGTATAGAGGAATGGTAAAAAAAAAAAAACCTCCCTCCAAATGTGTTCTCTAATCTTATCACAAATTATAGGGGAAGACTCATGGCTGTTATCTTTGCCAGGGGTGGTTGCACAGTATTAAAACAGGGTTTAAAAAAAAATACAATTAGTATTTGGTTGATCCCATTGAATCAGTAATAAAGCACACTACATTACACATGTTGGAAAATAAAGTTGATGTGCATAAAGTCATTATTTGTTATTGGACAGTATTGTTGTGCATATTTCAAGAGTGGCAATAATTCTGGAGCCCATTGTATATAGTCTACATTCGTGGCCCTGGTCAACAAGACCAAACCGAACTTAGGGCAAAGTTTAAATACAGTGATTTGGACCGCTGGTGCTTGTGGGGAGAAAAACTGAGATGTTCAGCGGCTAGTGCATTTAATTTAATACTGTGACCAGCACCTTAATCGAATTGTCTCCAGCACGATTTCCATATTGCACGATCAATTGGTAGGCCTATTCTTTCCGGACCTGCGTGATGTTTTGGCCGTGGGTGTTAAGATGCATCTAGAGTTAGCATATAATGATCCACTGAAGAATTAAATTGTCCACTCCACCGAGAGGAACTGAGGAACGGAAACCATAAAAAAGTATCTTAACCTCATATTTGATGTAACAATAATAAAAATGCAGCCCACCTTCCAAATACAATCAGTTCTGTGCCATTTCAGATGTACAGTGCTGTCGTTGTTCTGAATCACTCTGCTTGTAATAATAGGTGATGCGCTACGGTGGTACCTGCACATATATGCGGGTAGCTATGCAACTAAAAG
Organism: Conger conger; assembly: GCF_963514075.1. Classification (NCBI taxonomy): domain Eukaryota; kingdom Metazoa; phylum Chordata; class Actinopteri; order Anguilliformes; family Congridae; genus Conger; species Conger conger. Next base: position 3,199,840 of record NC_083776.1, read on the forward strand.
TCCAGAGTTCAGCGGTACCAGGGACTCCAACCAAGCACTGGCCGGAGGCGGAGCTCTCAAGTGGGGCTGTCTCTGAGCCTTTGATGGAGATATAAACACACACGTCTTTCTTCCAACCGAGCGAGCGGTGGGCGAAGACGCACAGAGCAGCACCATGACGGAGAACAAATTCGACGTGATTGTCATCGGGGGAGGTATCTCAGGTTAGTGCAACAAAGAGCCACAACAACTTATATTTACTTTTAGATTTCATATATCACCGTAAGAGTCTATGAAGCAACATATTGTACGCTATATTATTGTTTGCCAAATAGGCTACACAACAAGGGATGTGCTTCAATCGAGTATCGCTTGTTGCTCTTCACAAGTAGCCGAATAGCTTACCAGTGTAGCTACTGGTGACACTAGCTACGACTTTATGAATATTCTGCAATAGCCATGTCAGACGATTAAATGCTGTGCATTTTGTTAAATTAAGTGTTAAGTTGCATGTGCGTTTATTTAAGACATATGAAGTTGATTTCTATTAATTTCTAGTCATTATGTTTACTGTTTTTAACAACCATCGATTTCGTCAAAATGTTAGTCCGCACACTACACAAATGAGCCTATATGTCGTAATTAAATTCATGATTGTAGCTAACTTATATTCTACAGACTGAAACAGCAATCGTGTTAGTTTAGATGTACCGTTACTCCGCTAATTTTTCGTGTTTGGCTTAAAACATTTTTGTCGCGTCCTTCGTAAATGAAGATCAGCTTTGTCTGGAACACCTACAGTGGGCAACAAAAATCTAACTGTGTTTTGGGAAAAACATTATTGGCCATAGGATATATAATCTTCGTTGCGCTGTATGCCACTGCCTGTCGGCATGGTAGTGTTGAGACAATAGTAAACGTAAATGCAGCCTATTACTTTTGAGGTAACACATGCCTATTGATGCAAAGGTGAACTATGAACGCACGAGGTTTCACACATGGTACACCACTGTGTGTACCAACTTGTGGTTTTTAGTTCACAAATTCAGTGGCCCATAAAATATGCCTGATGGGCTGGGCCAGGCTTGACTTAAAGATAATTGCATTGGCTCTGCCCTCTCTGCTCAACTACCACTACATATTCAACAGACGGCCCCCGCTGTCCATGCAATCCAATGCAATGCATAATGTCCCTGCTGGAAAAAAAAACTACTCAAACTAGATTTTTAAATGGCTGGTAGCTGGTTGACCAGTTCAGACCAGCTCCATACTCAACATGGTTTGACCAGCTTAATGCAATGTTTTGAAGCAGCTGGCAGCTGGTATTTCAAGCTGGATATAGCTGGATGAGTGTACTTGCCTAATACGTGTCTTTAGAGTCCTTGATTTTTAAGTTAAAAAAAAACACAAATGGCAGCCTGTAGCATAGTGGTTAAGGTAAATGACTGGGACCCACAAGGTCGGTGGTTCTAATCCCGGTGTAGCCACAATAAGATCCACACAGCCGTTGGGCCCTTGAGCAAGGCCCTTAACCCTTCATTGCTCCAGGGGAGGATTGTCTCCTGCTTAGTCTAATCAACTGTACGTCGCTCTGGATAAGAGCGTCTGCCAAATGCCAATAATGTAATGTGAAAATGAATGACCACCCTGAACGATTTTACATACATGTGTATAATCTGAGATTGAGAGTGTGTGTTGCAACAGGCAAACATTGACCAATGCCCACCATAAACTACATCTGAAAGGACTAAAAGGCTTATGGGAAATTCAATTCACAGTAATTGTGCTGTGCTGGGTCAGCTATTAGTATTGTTAAAGGCACAGACATTTGTGACAAGATTCTGCATCAGGTCTCATTTAATTTCTACTTTTACTGCTCTGTGCCTGCTTAATGCATTCTCCATAATCACTGTGGTTAAAAACTCACTTCCATTCATATCCGCCAGCTTGAAATGTACAGTAACAATGTGATGTGGGGCTCAGGCATGAGTTAGTGCAGTGCTGTGCCCTATTGAGTATGGACCATGGCACTGCTATCTAGTGCAGTAATGTACCCTATTGAGTATGGACCATGGCACTGCTATCTAGTGCAGTAATGTGCCCTATTGAGTATGGACCATGGCACTGCTATCTAGTGCAGTGCTGTACCCTATTGAGTGCCCTGTATCCCATGATGCGTACTTGGCTATAGAATCACCCAGAAGGCGGGGTTTTGGCAGGGATCTCTCCACCTCATTATGCATTATTGACTTCTCTGGTCTGATGGGCACCGGGCAGGTGCCTGTGCCTACTGGGCCAGGTGTGCATTCCTCTGGTCCAGTGACTGTGGGGGGCTACTTAGGCAAACCAGGATGGAGTAAATAATAGTATTGGACAGAAGACTGACAACACCTGTCCATCCGCTGAACTTCTTTCAAAGTTTAAAACGTTCATTACCCTGTCCCCGTTAGCACTGGGGTTGCAGCGTGCTTTGTATGCGCGATGAGTTTGTTATTGTTGTCCGTTGCAGTCTTTCTGGTGTAACGCTGGAGAATATGCACTCAGTGGCCACTTCATTGCTATAGGTGCACTGATCTAGTATTGGTTAGGATGCAGTTTTGCCCTCATGGCATGGATCCCAGGAGGTGCTGGAAACATTTCTGTGGGATTTGCGTTCAGGTTGACGCAGTAGCGTCACACAGTTCCTGCAGATTTTTAGGCCACGGGTTCCTGCTGTGAGCCTCCCGTTGCCCAAAGGTGATCTGGGAAGGGTGTTGGCCATGGGAGTAAACTGAAGTCACTGTCATCTTCGTGGAACCAGAGTGAGTCAGTCTCCTATCAGACTGAGCACTTGCCACCAGAGTTGGAACATTTTTATTTTGATTGTTTAGAAAAAGCAGAATCTTTGCAGCGCTTCTTGCAAGGGAACTCAAACGTGGAAAAAAAACAATGTCTCACAATGACCATGCACTTCAAATCAGTTCTCACAGTGTTGCACTTTTCCCCAGATATAAAGGCTTGCACAGTTGTGTGCGCAGAGATATTTTTCCATGCCACAGAGGAAAAAATGTTTTTATTGCCAATGCTTTCAATCGAAGGGTGTATGCATAGAATTTGCCAAATTACCGTCTGGATAATGCAGTCCTAATTTCAATAGCCACAATCTACAAAAGTGCGTTTAGATCAATAGTTCATTGTATGATATGGAATTTCTTAATTTTACTCTCCATAAGATAAGATAATGAATTAATAATGACTGCACCAGCTGGTCTCGGCTGGATTGTGATAGGGCAGGTAGACTATGAGACACTGTCAACTATTAATATGATAACATGAATATGATTTTTGCTGACAAGAGTGGGTTACTGTTTGACATTGCCACCGATTTGTCCTCTGCCAAATGTTGGCACGCAGTTGCCTAACGTTTTAGGGGTTTTTTTTGCACAGAAAAATCTTGTTGAAGTTCATTTGCAAAGCATTTCCTGTACGATTTCAACAGGCTTAATATTAACTACATAAGTGGCTCTGTGACAGAGCTGAATCTAAAAACGTCTGTCTCTTTAACGTTTTCCTCGTGGCCTTGAATATTTTCGAGGACAAGGACCTCTTTTTAAAAAAGTATAACGATCAGTTAGAAAAATCCAAAAGGCAAAGCACATGATCCCCTCCCCCCGTGTATGCTGAAATAAGGACCGGTACATGGTCCAGACGGCCTTTGCCACAGGACGCCCTTAACGGTCTGTGTAACGTGGGAAAGTTAGACCCACTTGTTTTAATCAGGGCTGTGATTATGGCAGGCAGGGAAATGTCTCTTCAGCCGCTGTCCCTGGAGGGGCTGGAGGTCTCTCTGCTTTGCCAACGCCATTATTCTCCGCCGGGCGCTGGACGGGGGCCTGCTGAACCAGCTCCCGGCCAGGCAGGGCTGACGGCTTGTTTTCAACGCTTTGAAAAAGTGTCGTTGTTGGGACACTTTTATTCGGTTGAGAATACGGCATCTTTGTCAAAAGGGATGTGCGCTCATACCCCTGTTTGAAACTTAACGGAAAAAAAAACCTTCCCATTTCTTGCTCGCTTGCTCACCGAGCCACTAACAGCTGTCATGCCAGTGTTGTGTGTTGCTGAGTAACCTGCTCCGAATCTGTAGTGTCCAAAATGGACCACTGGACCACCACTGAATCCATATCTAGTGCTCTATATAGACTCCCCTTTGTAGTGCCCTGCTCTGACGAACACCTACTCTTCAAAGGGTTAAAAACGTAAATCTGAGCACATGAGGGGAGAGTGCGATGATCTTCTGCTCTGTCCAGTTTGCACGACGGGCCCCCCAGGGGCCAGTGGATGTAGTCTCTTCAACAGGAAACAGGAAAGCGTGGCCCTTCTTCACTTCTGTCTCAGGTCACACCCGGAACTAAAAAGAGAATCTGCAGAAAAGTCTGTCTTAGCAAGTCTTTTAGTCTTGTAATGAGACCTGAAATCTCTTTTCCCTCAAGTAGAACATATGTATGGGCTTGTTTTTAAGTTACTGTTTGCTTGACAACTTAGATTTTCTTACCCCATTGGCAAATCTGGAAATTAGTCAAACTGTCTCATCTCATTGGCAATATCTTTGTCTTATTTAGCCACTACAAAATGAGATGCTACGTTGAAACTTGCTGAGACTTGCTGAGATGAATGCCAGGAATTCATCTAAATGTTCTCTGGTGCAAAGGCCTTTTGTCTTAGGAGGTAAACTTACTACTAATCCGGGAAACTCGTGAGTTTAACCTGAGAAATAGGTGGGTACCAAGTACTAACAGATATCCCTGGGAGCCCTATTCAAGGTTGTCCCTCCAAATATCCTGGACCTTGACCCCTCTTTCGGTTCATGGAACAACACTGTGGTCCATCTGGACACTGGCTATAACAGCTGTTACAGAGAGCTGCGCATCCAGCTAATGAAACCATCAACATGTACCTTAACCACTACGCTACAGGCACTATGCTCACTGGGACACGCAAGGACGGTGGTTCGATACCGGGTGTCGCCACAATAAGATCCGCACGGCCGTTGGGCCCTTGGGCAAGGCCCTTAACCCTGCATTGCTCCAGGGGAGGATTGTCTCCTGCTTAGTCTAATCAACTGTACGTCGCTCTGGATAAGAGCGTCTGCCAAATGCCATTAATGTAATGTAATATGCCCAGTGAGCAAGGCGCTAACAGCGTTCCCCAAAAACCACGTTATGAGACCAGTACACTCATCGGAGATGCACCTATACAGTTTATCTGCCATGCAGGGCAATTTGACTGCATTAAGAAACTCTGTTGTTAGAAAAAGAAAAGTCATACAACCTGACAAAGAATAAGACTAAGAAGAGGAATGCAAAAAGAAGATTGATCCATTATTCAAAGTGCTCATACAGAATGACTATAGTACCGGAAGTCCATCCATCCATCCATCCATTATCCTAACCCGCTTATCCTGAACAGGGTCGCAGGGGGGCTGGAGCCTATCCCAGCATACATTGGGCGAAAGGCAGGAATACACCCTGGACAGGTCGCCAGTCCATCGCAGGGCACACACACCATTCACGCACACACTCATACCTACGGGCGATTTAGACTCTCCAATCAGCCTAACCTGCATGTCTTTGGACTGTGGGAGGAAACCGGAGTACCCGGAGGAAACCCACGCAGACACGGGGAGAACATGCAAATTCTGGCCAAGATCTCTATTTACTCCCCTTAGATGTCATCCAAGGCAAACTTCCCATGTTCCAGACTGTCCTACATTTGACCACATAAGGTCTGATCTGCCGGCACCAAGCTCCACCGCCACCCCCACCCCCGCGCCCGCCCCCCCGCCCCCCCGCCCCCGCCGCACAAACTCAATTTAGTAAGAACGTCCAGCTGTGGAAATGGATGTAAATACTGCGTTCTGGGAGGGATTCCACAATGCAAAATGTGCTGTGATAATCATTGTGACAGTGTTAACATAAAATGACTGGTCTGTATCTTGCCGAGTACTTGCTGGCTAACTGATATTGCATTGTGATTACGTTGTGATTGCATTGTAATGATGTTAAACGGGGTGTTCGAGAACAAATGACACGATGCGTTTCATAATTTTATCGGAGAAAAAAAATGTTTGTTCCTGTGTGCTTCAACAAGGTAGATTCAGTCTTTAGTCTTCGCCTAATTGTGTTTGTGTTGAGTGCAACAGCATTGGTCAGAATAGGTCTGTGCTGCAAGCTGTTAAATCTCAAAGGCTGTCCATTGGAACCTGTACAGATGATTCTTGCTTGACTCACTACATTTCCTGTGCGAGAGAAATCCCCAGAATCACTCCAGCTGCACAAACGTGTGGTGAAATTAGCACAGCTATCAGTTCTCCCATTGAGACATTTCTATTCTGAGATCGGTGTGTTTTTATATTGACCCAAGCTGGATAAACATGGGGGAATAAAATCTATGCTTTTTAATATGGTAAAGGTCACAGCTGTTTGTGTCCCACTTCTTGTGCACCCAAGGGAGGCGAGGTGAATACGTTCAATGAGATGACGACATTTAACACGGCGAATAAGATATTCCTCTCTTTCCACCTTGCCAAAACCATTAAGCCCACCTGTGTACCATGTCTGTTTCACCATTTCACAGGGCACCGTGTGCTAATACAGCCTTGTGTTGTGTGCGGGGCGGCCTGTAGCGTAGTGGCTAATGTACGTGACAGGGACCTGGGAGGTTGATGTTTCGATCCCCGGTGTAGCCACAATAAGATCAGCACAGTCCATGGGCCCTTGAGCAAAGGCCCTTAACCCTAACCCCACTTTGCTCCTGCTTAGTCGAATCAACTGTACATTGCTTTGGATAAAAGTGTCAGCTGAATAACAAATTATTAATATTATTATTGAGTTTAGCTGAGGAATAGATACACTGACGTTGATCTCTCTGCTTCACACGATTACATCTCTGTGGCATGACTTACTTCCGTTCACCGATATTTCCTGCTTTACCACCCTGTTGTAAAATCCAGTTATAACCAGCTACCACCCGTTTTAGAAAATAGCTTGAGCTAGTTAAACCATGTTGAGTATGGAGCTGGTCTGAGCTGGTCCTCCAGCTCCCAGCTGTTTCAAAACCTAGCTTGAGCTGGTTTCTTTTTCAGCAGGGAAAAGTGTATAATTATATTGTAAATCATTTTTATTAATGGAGAGTCTCAAAACAGTATGTGGAGGTATATAGTTAGGATCAGCAAGCATTTATAAATGAGAGCCATTCGCACAAACGTCACAGTTTCATCGTGATTGTGTTTGTGCTTATTGTGCCTCTGAGAACAGCTCAGAGTGTTGTTCTGCTGTGGGGGAACCTTGGGAACGCCGAAACGGCTAATCGGGAGAAACGTGGACCTCCCGGTGCGGAGTCAGGCCCTCCTCGGCCCGACCCTGGCCCCCATCATGGCCCTCTGACCGGCCCCATCATGGCCCCCATCATGGCCCTCTGACCGGCCCCATCATGGCCCTCTGACCAGCCCCATCATGGCCCTCTGACCAGCCCCCATCATGGCCCTCTGACCAGCCCCCATCATGGCCCTCTTACCAGCCCCATCATGGCCCTCTGACCAGCCCCATCATGGCCCTCTGACCAGCCCCCATCATGGCCCTCTGACCGGCCCCCATCATGGCCCTCTGACCAGCCCCCATCATGGCCCTCTTACCAGCCCCATCATGGCCCTCTGACCAGCCCCATCATGGCCCTCTGACCAGCCCCATCATGGCCCTCTGACCAGCCCCCATCATGGCCCTCTGACCAGCCCCATCATGGCCCTCTGACCAGCCCCCATCATGGCCCTCTTACCAGCCCCATCATGGCCCTCTGACCAGCCCCATCATGGCCCTCTGACCAGCCCCCATCATGGCCCTCTGACCGGCCCCATCATGGCCCCCATCATGGCCCTCTGACCAGCCCCATCATGGCCCTCTGACCAGCCCCATCATGGCCCTCTGACCAGCCCCATCATGGCCCTCTGACCAGCCCCATCATGGCCCTCTGACCTGCCCCATCATGGCCCCCATCATGGCCCTCTGACCAGCCCCATCATGGCCCTCTGACCAGCCCCCATCATGGCCCTCTTACCAGCCCCATCATGGCCCTCTGACCAGCCCCATCATGGCCCTCTGACCAGCCCCCATCATGGCCCTCTGACCGGCCCCATCATGGCCCCCATCATGGCCCTCTGACCAGCCCCATCATGGCCCTCTGACCAGCCCCATCATGGCCCTGTGACCAGCCCCCATCATGGCCCTCTGACCGGCCCCATCATGGCCCCCATCATGGCCCTCTGACCAGCCCCATCATGGCCCTCTGACCGGCCCCATCATGGCCCCCATCATGGCCCCCATCATGGCCCTCTGACCAGCCCCCGTCATGGCCCCCATCATGGCCCTCTGACCAGCCCCATCATGGCCCTGTGACCAGCCCCATCATGGCCCTCTGACCAGCCCCATCATGGCCCTCTGACCGGCCCCCATCATGGCCCTCTGACCAGCCCCATCATGGCCCTCTGACCAGCCCCATCATGGCCCTCTGACCAGCCCCCGTCATGGCCCCCATCATGGCCCTCTGACCGGCCCCATCATGGCCCTCTGACCGGCCCCCATCATGGCCCTCTGACCGGCCCCCATCATGGCCCTCTGACCAGCCCCATCATGGCCCTCTGACCGGCCCCCGTCATGGCCCTCTGACCAGCCCCATCATGGCCCCCATCATGGCCCTCTGACCAGCCCCCGTCATGGCCCCCATCATGGCCCTCTGACCAGCCTCATCATGGCCCTGTGACCGGCCCTGCCCTGGTCTTCCTCATCACAGTGGGGGACAGTGTGGCCCCTGGAGGGCCCTCAGTAACGCTTCTCATCAGAGCCCGGAGGAGCCGCTCTCACTGTCTCACCTCCTAATCTCTGTTCCTGCGCCGCCGCGTCGCGCCTCTGTCTCCCGAATAAACGGGAAGAATTAACGACCGACGCGCTGTTTCATTTCACCATCAGCCCGTCTGCGGTAATTGGTTTTTAACGCTGTTGCGCTGCTTTTTGTTTATCACAAAATGCAATCAGTGCTGAATTAGAGAGCGTGAGGCGGGGTGGACACCAGCCCGTCCTCGCTGTCCCTCTTTTGATCGATATCTTGCAATCGGCCGCGCGGAAAGGCTTGCCGGTGTGGAATTGTTTTGTCTGATACTCGGAACCGTCCCGCCCGCTGTGCGGAGCCGTGTGGGCGGAACGTGTCGGGCTGCGAGGGCTCTGTCTCATTCCTCCTACCGCACAGCCCAAGACTGACGTGATGCAAACACACAGCGCAAATAATGCTCGGAGGCTGAATCTGTCACAAACTCTTGACATTAGCCATTATTTTGCAGTTGCTGCATTCATATGGCACGATCGCCTTATTTTTAGCAAAAAAAAAAGAAAAACAGAAAATATTCACCCTGGGCTACGTCTTATTGTAACACAAGAACAAGGACGCCTTAATCTCCAAATGTCAGTCATGCTTTTCTTAGCATTTGCAGCTGTGTGTGATTAGGATCGTAATATTCACACTGCCGTTCTGTGGAGCGTGAAGTCTGACCCTCCCCACTGCAAAGTGTGTGTGTGTGTGTGTGTGTTGCAAAATAAATGTATAGAATTTCTATAGAAACACATTGGTCTCATCATTTTTTCAACAGATTTTCTATAGTGGCCTGATGTTATGCCCCCTGTCTGGTCCATATACACATTTACATTACATTTTTTTTTTTTGTCATTTAGCAGACGCTTTTAATCCAAAGCGACTTACAAGTGCATAGGTTCTACCACAAGTTAGAGCATCACATCCATAGCTAGTAAAATACACATGAAGTGTTGTTCTAAACATAAAGTCATCATTAAGCAAACTGGTTTTTTTTTTGGGGGGGGGGGGGGGGGGGTACACTCAGTGAGCACTTTATAAAGTAAACCTGTTCACCAGCATTTCTGGGGAGGTGCGCGCGTGGCGTAGGGGACGCGGCTACGCTGTAGATTCGACGCAGAAGTATAAATCTGGCTTAGGGCTCGCTCGGCGAGGCTGCGCTGTGCCGCAGGGGGGTTGAGACGGAGGGGGGGGCGGACTCAGGGGGGGGGAAGGTGGACCGTGTCACGTCCAGTCCCCCGTCTCCGGGGACGTAATGTGATTCTGCAGTTATTAGAAGGGCAGAAAACGTAGGGGCTGACCGGCGACGTCTGTAATGCGATAAGGCGCTCGTTCTCGTCGGCGGTTCCAGGAAAAGGAATCAGGACCCGTTGCAGGGTGGCATCACGGTGCGTTTTCGACCCATTTGAGGATTTATTATTTTTTTTTTTCTTGAAAAGAATGTCTTATTTGCTGTTATCGTTGTGACAGCTCTGACCGTGGTGGTTATAGTCACGACTTGTGCCATTCACCTGAGCTTGATCCAAAACATGAAAACATCAACAACAAAAAAACCTAATAAAGTGCTCACTTAGTGTATAATGTCGTGACATAGCGTGAACGTCATGAGCTATGTGCATGACATTCATATCCCTGTGAGAAAAACCGTGCGGCTGATCCATCCACCGGCACAGATTTGAACGTATTATATTTGGGTCTTCATTCTGATTGCATTACATTACATGTCACTTGGCAGACGCTTTTATCCAACGCGACTAAGTAGATTTTTAGACTAAGTAAGAGACGATCCTCCCCCTGGAGCAATGCGGGGTTAAGGGCCTTGCTCAAGGGCCCAACAGCTGTGTGGCTCTCATTGTGGCAACAAAGACGATCGCGCCACCGACCTTGCGCGTCCCAGTCACGTACCTTAATGGTCTAACACCAGTAAACTTAAACTGTGAAGTCATACGATGTTGGGGAGAGAAAATATTGGCCATCTAACGAACGTGGGGCTCCAGCTTGGGTGTTGTAGGTCATTCGCTGCTGACGGGCACTTGCATCGTTGCATCTGTGGTTTCCCTGGAAACCGCGATCGTCTTCACCCTTGTTGCCTGACAGCAGGCTCTGTGTGTCTTCACTGCTGAGGCTGTAGCTCCGGTGATGACCGTTTAAGTCTATTTTGTTGTATTCTGAAAAGCGGGCTTATATTTACATTTACATTTAACATTTTTGTCATTTGGCAGACGCTTTTAATCCAAAGCGACTTACAAGTGCATAGGTTCTACCATAAGTCAAAGCATCACATCCAGAACTAGGAAAATACACATGGAATGCTGTTCTAAACATAGTCGTCATCATAAGTGCAAAATTTTATTTTATTTTATTTAATTTTTTGGGGGGGGGTTACAAGGATAGGGATATTTTAGTCTGCGTCGAAATAGGGGGAGGGATTCTGCTGTCCTGACAGTGGTAGGCAAGTCATTCCACCACTGAGGAACCAGAACGGAAAACAGGCGTGAACGTGCTTTCCATGGAACTTGTGCCTGCTGAGTGCTATGGCTGCTACCGCTACCATGCGCACAGTTTTGTGCCGCGGTGATCGAATTCTTCACTGTTGGCACACGATTTTTCTTAACGCCATTATGTTTATGTGCTTGGATGTTTTTATGTAGTTGGGTGTGAGTTCACTTCTAACACTAATCGTGACCTTAGAATTATAGGGTTCCGAGGATCTGCATTCTGAGCAGTTTTTGAGATATCGGTCAAAGCTCTCATGCCCAAGCACAGCAAAAGTGAAATGCAGGGTAGTTCTTACATAGCCAGCCGAAACAGGGAGTGACTACGAACCCCTCCTCATGGGGGTTTTCAGAAGCGCAGCTCACAGGTGAGGTGGTGGTGGGAGAGCAAAACGAACATTTTTTAAGACATGAATTAAATTAGGATGAACTAAAAAAAAAAAAGACATTGGTGTCTTGTTATAATAATTTTGAACAGAGCGAGGTGATAAGAGGGTTAATGTTAATTTCACAGCCGGATTACATGCAGTCGCTCGAAGCCAAGGTTTGGTGTGAGATTAATTGAAATCTGCCTTGGTGAAATTCGTAACGCAGAATTCCCACATACCGACCCCTGTTCTACTAATGAGAGCTGGCTTATCTCATACAGATTTCTGTTGTAATTGCCTCAGCATTGATTTTGAAGAACAGACATACCCTATCTGAGTATATGATGCATATATATTTATATACGGTATATAATAGACACACATACACACATACATATATAGTATATACACCGATGAGACACAGAACATCATGACCACTCACAGATGAAGTGAATAACGTTGATTTTCTCGTAATGATGGTGCATGCCACGGTCTGGGATATATTGGGCAGTGAGCGAGCAGTGGATGCTTGTGGTCGACGTGTTGGACGTGGGAGAGATGGAGAAATGGGCAGACGTGAAGACCCGAGGGACTTTTATTTTTATTTTTTTAGATATTTTTTAGGCCTTTTTCAGCTTTTATTGGACAGTATATAGTATAGAGAGACAGGAAGAATGGGAGCGAGAGAGAGGGGAAGACATGCGACAAATGTCGGACGGTCGGATTCGAACCGCCGACGTCGCGGCTCGCAACGAGCATGCGGTCAGTGCTCTGCAGGCTGCGCCACCGAGACACCCCACCTGAGGGACTTTGACAAGGGCCAAATCGATGTGGCCGGATGACGGGGTCGAAGCGTCTCTGAAATGGCAAGGCTGGTGGGGTGCTCCCGGTCGGCAGTGGTGAGTACCCGCCGACAGTAGTCCGAGGAGGGACAAACCACAGACCCGGTGACAGGGTGTTAGGCGCCCAAGGCTCATCGGTGAACGAAGGCAACGAAGGCCATCCCGTCTGGTCCAACCTCTAACCAAGTTGCTGAAAATGTAATGGTTTGATGGTCAATTTAATGATGGTTATATCACCATAGAAAGCTCCTGTAATGGGCATGCGACCGTCGGAACTGGACCTTGGAGCAATGTAAGCAGGTCGCCTGGGATTCCAGTTTTCTTTTACACCATGAATGGACAGCATTCATGAATGGCTACATGTTCACCGTTTCCCTGGGGGAAGAGATGGCGCCAGGATTTACTGTGAGAAGAAGGCAAGGCGGCAGAGGGAGTGTGATGTTCTGGGCAATGTTGCAGGGGTACACCCCTTTGTGGCAAAAGTATTCCCCAACAACAGTGGCCTCTTTCCATATTGACCATATGTTTGTGAATGGTTTGAGGAACTTGACAAAAGAGTTCAAGGTGTTGCCCTGGCCTGCAAATTCCCCAGATCTCAATCTGATCAAGCATCTGTGGGATGTGCTGGAACAAGTCAGATCTGTGGCAACTCCACCTCACAACTTACTGGAATTAAAGGATCTGCTGCTAACGTCTCGATGCCAGATACCACAGGGCACCTCCAGAGGTCCTGTAGAGTCCGTGCCTCGACCGGTCAGAGCTGTTCTGGTGGCACGCGAAGGACCATTTCGGTTTAGATTTCAGCATACTGAATTTTGCTCAAGATACGAGGATATCCTCATGGTCCTATACTGTAGTCCATAATGGTGTCTTATTATCAATGACCTTTATCTGATGCCATGTAGAAATGGTACTATTGAGTTTTCTTTGATCAACAAAGCAAAAGCGTCTCGGAGTTCAGTTTTGAAGAGAGACTATTATATGAATTCATATCCAAGCTGGCCTTTTGAAAGAATAGTGCCGTGCTTGTGTCTTTGATTAAAGTACTGCACTGATGCGCACTCCTCTCGGTGTAGAATTGCTGTGAATGAAAGTGTGCTTGTCGATTGCTCTTTATTCTTTACAACTGCACATTGTCCCCTGTCGACAAGTGGAACAACGAGGGCACTACAATTCTTGGTCCCGATCCGAAAGATGAAAGATCAGCTTGAACCTTTAAAGGTACAATTAAAGTAATTACAGTACGCATAAAGCAATACTACGGTATCTGACCGGCAATATGCTGCTACCAAAGTCCACACTCCGATGTTTGGACCCTGAGACGAGAACGTTTCTGAGGAGTGGAATGCTTTTTAAAAAAACGAGTGTTCTAGAACTCCACTGCTTTCAGTAGTCATTGTTACATCAGCATTAGAATAAGCATTAGATTAAGAACATTCTTATCACATATTTGCGATCTTAACGCCTTTAAAGGGGTTAAATGAGTACAGACTGTTGACAAGGGCACAGTTCTGGCGGGACTTCACTTTATTGCCACTCCCTGGCGGGTTAGTGATACGTAATTCTGTTCACAAAAAATATGCGTCGGCGGTAGTGTCTGGCAGTAGGGTAGAGTTTTTGCATTTGAATGACGCAGACAGCCCTGATGCGTGGGACCACTGCGTATTTCTTCGAAGCGGTGAAATGGTGCCATGGATTACGGAGCCTGTGCAACATGCACTGACGTTGCTGCCTGGCACTCGCTCAGTATTCGGTGGAAGGATAGGGCGGCCTGTAGCGTAGCGGTTAAGATGAATGACTGGGACCTGCGAGGTCGGTGGTTCTCATCCCGGTGTAGCCACAATAAGATCCGCACAGCCGTTGGGCCCTTGAGCGAGGCCCTTAACCCTGCATTGCTCCAGGGGAGCATTGTCTCCTGCTTAGTCTAATCAACTGTACGTCGCTCTGGATAAGAGCGTCTGCCAAATGCCAATAGTGTAATGTAATGTAATGTAAGGGAGGGGAATGTCCGACTCCATCTGACACAGAAGCTGGGGGGTGGCCTGGGCAGACTGTCTGGACCCTGCTGCAGTAACCACTGCGCTGATGCAGAAAAGACCCAAAACCAGGTGCATCGGCTTACCCCTCCTGTTAGTATGCATTTCTTGGGACCTTCTATATTGCCAGCGTCTTTATACTTTAGCCTATAACCCAGCCACTCTGTCTAGATTAGAAGCACAGTCCCTATATAAAACCCTTATCTTATCTTTCACTATTGACTCTGTCCTGTCCAGGACGGCTGCCTCCTCTACATCCGGGTTCCTCCTGAGATTTCTTTCCACCGGAGAGTTTTTTTCTCGCCTCTGTGTGTGTATTTTCTTTCCTTTCCCACTGGTGAGGGGGGGGGGGGGATTTTGCACCTCACCTGCTGGATCTTTAGGTGTTCAGGCTCTGTCTTAACCTTGTTCTCATGTTTCCTGTTTCTGTAAAGTACCACGACTGAGCCAACGTTTTTGGAAAAGCTATTCTCATCATGCTTGATTGCATGACACTGGAATAGCGATATCCACGCAACTACTACATAACGCCACCTAACAGGATATTCAAAATGACTCGCTGTCTTGCGTGCATATCGAGCTCAAATTTTATACCCAAATATATTTAAAATAGTGCAACCCTTTGCTCATGCAAACGCAGCTGCTACTGTTATTGTACATTATGCTAGTGCTTCTCTAATTCTGATTCCAGGGTGTACATTTGATCACACTGTATAACACACAGAATGTGGGGAGAAACTGAGAGATTAACAGCGGTAATGAGCAGAGCTTTCACTGTGTGCGTGTGCGTGTGCGTGTGTGTGTGTGCGCGTGTGTGTGTGTGTGTGCGTGCGTGCGTGTGTGTGTGCGTGTGTGCGTGCGTGCATGTGTGAGTGTGTGTGTGTGTGTCTTTGTGTTCATGTGTGCGTGTGTGCGTGCGTGTGTGCGTGTGTGAGTGTGTGTGCGTGTGTGTGTCTTTGTGTTCATGTGTGCGTGTGTGCGTGCGTGTGTGAGTGTGTATGTGTGTGTGTGTCTTTGTGTTCATGTGTGCGTGTGTGCGTGTGTGTGTCTTTGTGTTCATGTGTGTGTGTGTGAGTGTGTATGTGGCTGGCCTGTGCAGGAGCCCTGTCTGCAGTGTTTACTGTGCTGGTGTTGGGTATTGATGAGGAGGGCAGTAATTGGAAGGGATTGTGTGAAATCTTATTAGATTAGGGCAGGGAGGGACAGCGGTCACCCAGGGCAACCGAGGAGCTCTCCACACTCTCACACCCTAACTCATAGCCTGTCAGAACAGTTGTGAAAAATCACTTTTCAAAATCCATAGGTCAGTGAAGATTTGTTCCAGTTAACAGACTGTGGTACACCGCATACTGTAATTGTGGCAACGCCCAAGAAAAGAGCTGTCTGCCGGGTGGGTCACCTGCTGATCACGCTTGTGAAAGTGACTGGGTCATGGCTTTCAGATCCTCTGAGGAAGTCGTGTGACCTCGCGCGATCCCCTCGCACGCTGCACGTCCTCGGCGATTCTCTCGCTTCCCGTCAGACTTCCTGCCAGCCGTCCTGCTGTTAACCCAGTTTAACCCGTGCGAGGTGTGAGGTCACAAATGTGTGACTTTAGAATGTTCTTAACTGAACATTCCAACGCTGGCGTTGCCATCGCCACCGGCAATTGTGAGCAATGTGAGTTCTAGAACACTGGCTTAGAACTTTAAAGCTCCCTTCTGTTGAGCATTGTGCCCCTGTTTGCATTCCCAACACAGTGAGAAACACATACGGCACGTGCGGCTATTGTCTCCACTGCTGTTATTTTATCTCATTAGTTCCCATTTTGTTGTGAGACACGAAATGGCAGTGTTTGCCTGCTTTTCCCTCAAAGACCCATATGTACTCAAAGGCACTGTTTACTGTATGTGCTGACTGTCTGTGGACGGGGGAATGTTTGACCCCATTTCTGGGGTACAGCGCAGCCTTTTCCCCGGCAGATGAATAGAGAGCCACGCTGTATGGCCAGAACATGCCTGTTGATGTGCCCTGTGATGGATTTGGCAGCTTGTCCAGGGCGCATTCCTGCCAGTGCACGCTGGGATAGGCTCCGGCGACCCCCCCCCGCTACCCTGACCAGGAAAAAGGCGGGTTGGATAACGGATGTGTGGATGACTGTTTATGGGGCTGTGCAGGTGGTTGAGGGAGTGTGGTTCTGCGTGTCTCCGACAGGCCTGTCTGCGGCCAAGCTGCTGCTGGAGTCGGGCCTGAGTCCGGTGGTGCTGGAGGCTCGGGACCGGGTCGCTGGGAGGACCTTCACCGTCCGGGTGAGACATTACATTACATTATTGGCATTTGGCAGACGCTCTTATCCAGAGCGACTTACAGTTGATTAGACTAAGCAGGAGACAGTCCTCCCCTGGAGCAATGCAGGGTTAAGGGCCTTGCTCAAGGGCTCAAGGGCTCAACGGCTGTGCGGATCTTATCGTGGCTACACCGGGATTAGAACCACCAACCTTGCGTATCCCAGTCATGTACCTTAACCACTACGCTACAGGCCGCCCCGCATCGTGCTTGGTGTAAGCTGGGCGTGTTCGCTGCGCTGTGGCCTAGCGGTTAAGGTACACGGCTGGGACCCAGAATGTTGGTGGTTCAAGCCCCGGTGTAGCCACGATACGATCTGCACAGCTGATCCCCCTCCCAGAGCAAGGCCCTTAACCCCGGATTGCTCCTGGGAGGGGGATTGTCCTCTTTGTAGTTTAATCAACTGTAAGTCGCTTTGGATAAACTAATTATAGAGAGAGAGAGAGAGACGGAGACAGAGAGAGAACATGGTTAAAAAATGCACTCAAGCCAAACCTACAGAATATGGCCTGAGTTCAGGAGGTAGCAGTGGTCTGAAGTCAGTCCTGGAGAATGTTAAATAATGCACTTACAAACAGAATACAGGCCATATTGTGCAGGTTTGGCTTGAGTGCATTGTTTGACTGCATTCTCTCTCTGTCTCTGTCTCTGTCTCTCTCTCAATTCAATTTCAATTCAATCTGCTTTATTGGTAGGAAATACAAGAGTACGTATTGCCAAGGCAAACATGAAACATACATGTATAACCGTGCATAAGAACAGTAAAACATTAACATTAATGAATACTTAATAATTATAATTACAATCAGTGCTACTGACTCAATGTGGAAATAATGGTGTCAGCAGTTAAGAATAATGAAATGAACAACAACGATAATGAGTAAGGATAATGAGGGATGGCCTGTAGCGTAGTGGTTTAGGTAAAATGACTGAGACCCACAAGGTCGGTGGTTCTAATCCCGATGTAGCCACAATAAGATCCACACAGCCGTTGGGCCCTTGAGCAAGGCCCTTAACCCTGCATTGCTCCAGGGGAGGATTGTCTCCTGCTTAGTCTAATCAACTGTACGTCACTCTGGATAAGAGCGTCTGCCAAATGCCATTAATGTAATGTAGTGTAATAGGTAAGATTGCTCATCGTCTTCATCACAGAACAAGGAGACCCAGTATGTGGACCTGGGAGGGGCCTACATCGGGCCCACGCAGAACCGCATCCTGCGGCTGGCGAAGGAGTTCGGGGTGCAGACGTACAAGGTCAACGAGAAGGAGAACCTGGTGCACTACGTGAAGGTGAGCAGGGCGTTCCCCAAGGTGTGTTTGCTTCAAGATGGGGGTTCCCAAACTTACACTCTCTCAAACTTTTTTCTGATGCGACCCCAAATGAATGTCCACAAATTTACGTGACCCCAACATCCCACCCCCACACACACAGGTCTTGTGCCTAACAACATCCTATGGCCGTGACCATATTTCCCATGGCCTCTCGTGCGTCAGACTGTTATAGTTTCAAAGATTTAAAATGACAATTTAGCTTTTTTTTTTTTCTCTCCAAAAAAGTCAGAAGTCCCCCGTCCTCAAATCCGGCGAACACCCCACATGGGGTCCCGACCCACAGTTTGGGAAGCGCCGCTTTACGACCGTGCTCCATGCAGCCCTGACCTGTGAAATAGAGACTGCGTGGAGATTCGGTCGTTCCGTCAACGGGTTGTAGGCACTTTAAGCCCCAGCAGTAAGTTGGGTTGCCAATCGACAAAGAAATGTGCGGATGGCAACTCGTCACAAGCTTCGTGGATAATTGTGCTCATAGTTCTCAACGTCTTGCGCTGGTGTCTTTGTAACCTTCTGTGGGAAACCACTTTTCTCAGCCTTTGTTGCTGTTGCAGATCACATGGCACTGGAGTGACCTTATGAAGTACAGCTGAGGTATTTAGGCTTGGCTTCTTTGGCAAAGTGACAGCTAAC
>NC_083776.1:3223738-3261238 GCF_963514075.1 Conger conger
GTGGCCTTTCACACGCACATAACAGCCCAGAAGGTTTGGAGCGACCGCGTTCTTCTCTTCTCTCTCGGTCTCCCACACAACAAACGCTTTCATAACTGTCCATTTGCTTTTTGTCTCTTCAACCTGGGGACAGGTATTGTCGTGCGATTGGCACTGAATCAATGCATCGCTCACACGGCTTAACCCTTGTGTAGTCTTGACATTCTGTCCTCAGGGTCAAAAATGTACCCACTAAACCCCTAAAATAAAGCAGCTATTTTGCATTCATCACAAAGTTTGTCATCAAATTTACAGTTGAAAAACGATAATTTAGGGGGTTTTCTCTGTTGTTAAACATAGCGGTGGGTCATCTTTGACCCTTAAGACAACACCAGGGTTAACAGTGCATCAGTGACACGAACATAATCGAATAAATAAAATGCATCGAACAGTATGGCTCAGTGGAACGGATGCTGACGGACCGGAGCGACTGCGCATTCCAGTCACGCGGTGCTCGTGGTGCCGTGGAGATCCGACAGGCAGAACCCTGATTAGTCCCGGCTCCAGTCGAAGGTTCGACAGACCACCTGTGATTTATGCATCTTATCGGCATGTGTGATCCACCGGGAGACTTTGATGCAAAGTGAAACATTAACTCATTCTCATTGGATGAGCGTGGCGTGGCCAAGAGTTTCCACAGATCAAGGACGCCTCTGAGCGTTGCGATTGCTCGGGGGCAATAGGGCTGGCATCCTCCAGCCGTACAGAGAGGAGGATGGGGCGGCCTGTGGCGTAGGCGGTTAAGGCGAATGACTGGGACGCGCAAGGTCGGCGGTTCTAATCCCGGTGTAGCCACAATAAGATCCGCGCAGCCGTCGGGCCCTTGAGCAAGGGCCCTTAACCCTGCATCGCTCCAGGCGATTCCCTGGTGTCCCCGGTGTTCCATCCCTGGTACACAGCTGTCGGCCCTCATTCCCACTCCTGCTTAGTCTAATCAACTGTAATTGGTTTGGATAAAAGCGTCAGCCAAATAACAAGGTAATGTAAAGAACTCATTGTGATTCTGACTCTGGCTGCAAGAAGAGGGCGTTAGGGAGGCAGATCGTGAGCTGGCTCTGTGGCTTTCCCACCAGCTGCTGCCGACTGATTTGCGCCACCCTAAACGGCTCAGTGTTGGTGAACAGATCTGTCAGGGCCTGTTGACCGGCAGTTTGCCAGAGAGAAGCCCGGGACTGTGCCACTGTGCACTTCTAACCCGCCGAGATCAGAAATGTGCAATCGCAATGTTCTTAACTGAACACTCTAATGCCGATGCAACAGTCACTACCGGTGATGTAACGAGTCGGCAAGAGCCGGCACACCCGCCCAAAACCGACATGGTCTCTCCAGGCTCTACCACTGAGGGGGGAAGTCTGGCGGAATTTCCATAGGAAATTAATAAAATATATATATTTTTTATAGTCCTGTGAAACAAGAAAATCTACATTCTACATCTTTTAGCTGTGTCCTTGTTGACAGAGTTACTATTGACGTACAGTACGGACGTACAGAGTTCATCGTGCATTGCTTATACTGATATAATATTACATCTGTCTTTCTGTTTTAGGGCAAATCGTATCCGTTCAAGGGCAGTTTCCCCCCCATGTGGAACCCCCTGGCGTACATGGACTACAACAACCTGTGGAGGAAGATGGATGAGATGGGGTCAGAGGTAGAGAGGCTACCGCTCTTTGTGTGCCATTGTTAGCGAGCGTTACAGTAGCGAACGTGCTACAAGCGAAACGTTTTGGTTGCTGTACCTGGCATTGAGAAACCAGATATAGCTTGGAATGTCCAATTCAATGCCCAGGTTACACAGACGGGTATGTCCTGTATTATTATTATTATTATTATTATTATTAACTGTCAAAGTAAACTGCGATATGATGTTTTATCGGGGAACGGTGGTCTCTCAGTGGTGCGGTGCGGTGTGAGGAGGGAGCTGATTGGCTGACGGAGGTGTGATGTGGGATGTGGGCGTGTTCCGCTGCAGATTCCCACGGAGGCTCCATGGCGGGCGCCCCACGCGGAGGAGTGGGACAAGATGACCATGAAGGAGCTGTTCGACAAGCTCTGCTGGACCAGGTGCCCACCACGCCGCCGTATGCACGGTTACCGCCTCCACGGTTACCGCCTCCACGGTTACCGCGCCCACGGTTACCTCATCCACGGTTACCGCACCCATGGTTACCGCCTCCACGGTTACCTCATCCACGGTTACCGCATCCACGGTTACCGCACCCACGGTTACCGCCTCCACGGTTACCGCCTCCACGGTTACCGCCTCCGCAGCATCCCATTCAGAGAGGGAAAAGATGAAAGATAGTTTGTAGAGCCAAGGGACCCCTTGGGTGGTTCCAAGAGCAGACCTGTGGGGGCCATTGGCTGGGAACTCTGCTGGGTGTGTCCGGCTAAGCACTGCTTACGTTTATCATTAATACTGGTGATGAATGACAGGATTTAAAACATCTACTCTGAAGTCTCTTTGGTGCAGTGATACTGGTCTGTGTATGTGGTATTAGCTATGAACAGCCAAAGGTGCTCTTAATTCTTCGTGGAGGGGCAGTAAAAAAGACAGTAGCGATGCAGGGGTTAATGACCAGATTAGGCTTTTTTACGGATTGACTCAGTCCAGTCTCTGCCCTGTCTGTTTGTCTGTCTCCCCTGTGTCTGTTTGTCTTTCTGACCTGTCCGTTTGTCTTTCTGCCCCGTGTCCGTCTGTCTGTCCAGTGCTGCCCGGCGGTTTGCCACCCTCTTCGTGAACGTGAACGTGACCTCTGAACCCCACGAGGTGTCGGCCCTCTGGTTCCTGTGGTACGTGAAGCAGTGCGGGGGCACCATGAGGATCTTCTCCACCACGAACGGAGGGCAGGTGAGCTCACCGCTTCATGTCCTGATGAGGGGGGAGTCTGTAGCCTAGTGGCTAATTCGCGTCACAGGGACCCAGAAGGTCGGTGGTTCCAACACCATTGTAAGACCTGTTTGCAGCCGTTGGGCCCTTGAGCAAGGTCCTTAACCCCACATTGCTCCAGGGGGGATTGGCCTCTGCTTAGTTTAATCTTTCAATTAATGCATCGGGTAAATGTCCCTGTAATGTTATGATTAGCTACGTCTGGGAGGCCGGGTATAGCGCCAGAAGTACAGTTTGTATGACGATTCAGTCCTTGCAGAGAGAATTATGTGTGTCCTACAGTTGTTATAATATAAAATCATAAAACACTCATGGTACCAGAATACCAACCAGTGAATAAATAATCCGATGGGTAAATGGATAACTAATTGATGAAATAGTAGTATGAAGGAATACTGGGTAACTGGCAGAATGACACTTAAGCTGAGCAATGGGCGTTTGTAGAGCACGTTTCCTCTGTGCACAGATGTAACCAGAGACCTTTCCTGAGTGTATCGTAATGTGTGTGTGTGGGTGTGTGTGGGTTTGGCAGTGTGTGCACACATCAGTGCCAGGGGCTAAATTTGGCACTTTATCGGGTCTGTGCCACCAGCCAACCTACCAATAAGAAGGCTACACACTGAAACATCCGTTGGAACATTTTCGGGGCCCTGTTTCTGGTTTTCGGAAACTTTGGAAGGAGTGGCCTTTAAATAAGCGTTATATTTGCCAAGACTTTTTTTCCTGCTGCTTTTGTTTGTTTGTTCTTATCGGATTTCTCTACAGGGTCCAGGTTCTCTTATGTAGTTACTTCCAGCACTAGGCACTGTACGTCCCTCTCGGGTTTTCAGGGCACTTGTCCCTGGTGATGTTTGTACACTTTGAGAGCGTCTGCCAAAAGCCTGTGATGTATTGCTTTCATCATATTGTAAATGGTAAATGGTAAATGGTTGGCATTTATATAGCGCTGTACAATTGATGCTTCTCCTTCACCCATTCATACACACACACTCACGCACCAACGGCGATTGGCTGCCATGCACGGCACCAACCAGTTCGTATCAGCTTGTAAGCGTTTATTAGTTATTTAAAATATCCCTCATCTCCCTTGGCAATTTGAGAAGAGCGCACTTTAGGATTATAGACGCGAGATGTTTGCCAGTCGTTTCCTCAGCTGGCCCCACATTGAGATAATAGCACTTTGTTTTGACAGTTGTAAGCGATTGTGTTGGCGGCGGACCTCAGGGAAAAGATGTTTGTTTTGTTGTGTTTGTTTGACCCCTGAACCCTGCACAGTTCAGCCTGAGAGAGCCGCCCTGATGGCTTCCTCATTGTGAGAACCAAAGTCACAACAGATAGTCAGAGCTCTCAGCCACTGGGACACTGAAGATTTAATTCTTTCTGTTCACAGCATTGCTGTGCTTTCTGGTACGTTTAAAACCCATAGACTGCACGACTGCATGTACATGTGCTCTGTTGTCACAGTCTATTAAGACTTCATGGCGTAGTTTCTCAGTTTGCTGTACCAGTTCCAAACATTGGATTTAAGGATATCTGAGGTCACCGCCTCGGAGCAGAACTAGAGTCGACCGCAACAGCTTAACGGTGTTATTGCATTGCCATGGAAACTGGAGCCCACCTGTCCTTTTTGATTTATTTATTGTTGTTCTAATAGGACTGTCATTGTTTTTCAAGGATATGTACTTGGTGGGAATAATGATTAATCCCCCAAACGAATGTCAGGGAAGTTAGTTTCAGAGATAAAAGGACAGTGTTTTTTTTGAGCTTGGCTTGGTAACCGACAGCTGGAATTTACTTCCTGAATCAGTTTGGGTGCTTTCGTCCAAATCCTACCCTCATCTCCCTCAAGGTTCTGCTTTTGTGGCCAATGGAAAAAATTCCACCTGTAAATCCATTAAATCCGTGACTGTAACTTTATCCCAGAGGCTTATCTAGAGGTTACCCAGGCTCTTTTTGTATGCTCAGAGATAGAATGCCATCCCCGTTCACACAGTAAGTAAGCACTTTATTTTAACCACCTTTCTGGTTGCAGTGCTTCACAATTAAAATACTGAAAAACACAAAACATCAACAAACAGAATAAAACCGAATACACAAACACAGTGTATTTTTTCTGCATGTGGTACTGGTCTTGTTCTCAGAAGTGCTGACATTTTATTTGGCTGACTTGTGTGCGTACTCTCACAGGGGTTTTGGATCAGAAAGAAAGCAACACGGTTTACTCTTAAAAACACGGGGATGACCACTGTAAATGAAAGCCTGTGTCAGTCGCAAGGGTCTGAGATGTCTCCACTCCACCCAAACCTCTCCCCCCTCCACGTCAACATCAGCGTGCAGCATAGAGAATCATTTCTCATTTTTCATTTCTGTCTCTGTAGAGACGCCTGCTGGCAAGTAACGGGATTGCTCTGTGTATGGAAGTTGGTGCATTAACACGTTACAGTTCCTAAGCTGACACTTTCATCCGAAGTGACTTACAGTTGATTAGACTAAGCAGGCCTTGCTCAAGGGCCCACAGCTGCACAGATCTTATTGTGGGTACGCTGGGGTTTGAACCACCAACCTACTGGGTCCCAGTGGAACTTACAGTAGCCACTAGGCTATAGGCTCCAGGCTTATCGAGCAAAGGTGACAAAGCCACAAGACAACAGCATCTGAGATTCTGTGTTTGTTTTCCTGAATACAATCAGCGTTTTTAACTGTCCTTTTCAACTGCGTTATTGAGCGAATGAGAGTAAGTGCGGCTTGAAAAATTGAGCTTTTCAGTCCCAGGCCCACTATGAAGTGGCTCCACCCAAATCCCAAACCGAGTAGGGTTTTAATACGGACTCACAAAACCACAGTATAGCGGCCATTTTGATCGGTCGAAAAAGGGCCTAAGGTGGAGCGTGCCGTAACGGCGCTCCCGGGGGGACCGAAAGGGGTTAAAGCGGGAAAGCGCGCGCGGACGAACGGGCTGCTCTTCTCCGCCGTCGGCAGGAGAGGAAGTTCGTGGGCGGCTCCAGCCAGATCAGCGAGCGCATGGCGGACGTGCTGGGCTCCAGGGTGAAGCTGCAGCGCGCCGTCTACTGCATCGACCAGACGGGGGCCGGCGTCGCGGTCAAGACCCTCAACCAGGAGACGTACGAGGTGAGCGCTGCCGTGGCAACAGGGCCCGCAGGTCAGCCGGTCGCCCGGGAGCCGCCGTTTGCATAAAGACACCCCCTCCCCCTCCCCCTCCCCCTCCCCCATTGGAAATGTGGCTGCGCTGAGTTAAGATCCGGAGACGATTCCAGTCGGTCGCACTTTACAATGGGCTTCAAGAATTGGCATTAGCTGATGTAGTTAACATGAATTAATGGCGGACAGATACATTAATGAAGCATGAAATTAACTTTTCATTAGTTTGTTCGTTTGTTAACAATTAACTACTGTGTTTGTTAAATTATATTTATACATTAGCTAACCGTCGGGATGAACGTAATCACAATTAGTTGACCATTAACAAATACATTTACTGACCTTTTCATTCCAATGTGGAATTGGAAATAAC
This sequence comes from Conger conger, assembly GCF_963514075.1. Classification (NCBI taxonomy): domain Eukaryota; kingdom Metazoa; phylum Chordata; class Actinopteri; order Anguilliformes; family Congridae; genus Conger; species Conger conger. The sequence goes on from NC_083776.1 coordinate 3,230,200, forward strand.
TAATGTAGCTGCTGAATTAATGTTGTACACATACGTTAACAGAGCTGTTCAGATCAACTCAGTCGTAATTAGTTACAAGTAACTACATTAGTTCATGCCAATTCATGGAACCTTATTGTAAAGAGTTACTCTCCAGTTTGTGTGTTTGTCTCCAGTGTGTCTTCATGAAAAAATGCACTTGATACTGGGATTATAAATGATCTTAAAATGTCCTTATTGTTATGAAATATTACATTTAATTAATGGCTTTCTTACTTCGAATTCTCTCCCAAGAGTGGCTGCATCCTGTATCCGATCCTTTATCTTTTTTTCATATTCCTTTGGTTGAGCTGCAAGGTAGCTCCAGAATATTATATATTATCCAGAAACATTGCAGCCATCTGATAACTGTAATATAAAAAGAATAATATGCTGTATGAGATAACAAAATAATATAGCAGCTACCTAAGCAAAGCTACAATGGCATATGAAATGCAATGTAAATATAGATGTAGGTTACACAGTATATAAAATGGCAGCCTGTTTATGGTACTGTACTGAATGAAGGTGGCTGGTTGTTATTGTCCGTTGTACATCTACTTTGAGGATTACTCATTCCTTCTGCATAGCTCCATTCTCTGCTGAAAAAAACTGCTCAAGCTAGGTTTTGAAACAGGTAGCTGGTTGACCAGTTCAGCCAGCTCCATACTCAACGTGGTTTGACCAGTGGGAAGCTATCTTTTGCATTCGTAGAGCATCCCCTGGTGTAAAATCCAGCTATGACCAGCTGGAAATTATCAGCTGCCAGCTGTTTCAAAACATAGCTTGAGCTGGTCAGACCATGTTGAGTATGGATCTGGTCTGAACTGGTCAACCAGCTACCAGCTGTTTCAAAACATAGTGTGTATGTTGCTTATGTGCTATTGCTAGCATTGTGTATGTTGCTTATGTGCTATTGCTAACAGTGTGTGTTGCTTGTGTGCTGTTGCTAGCAATGTGTGTGTGTGTTGCTTGTCCTATTGCTAACAGTGTCTGTGTGTGTTGCTTATGTGCTGTTGCTAGAAGTGTGTGTGTTACCTTTGTGCTATTGCTAGCAGTGTGTGTGTTACCTTTGTGCGATTGCTAGCAGTGTGTGTGTTACCTTTGTGCTATTGCTAGCAGTGTGTGTGTTACCTTTGTGCTATTGCTAGCAGTGTGTGTGTTACCTTTGTGCTATTGCTAGCAGTGTGTGTGTTACCTTTGTGCTATTGCTAGCAGTGTGTGTGTTACCTTTGTGTGATTGCTAGCAGTGTGTGTGTTACCTTTGTGCTATTGCTAGCAGTGTGTGTGTTACCTTTGTGCTATTGCTAGCAGTGTGTGTGTTACCTTTGTGCGATTGCTAGCAGTGTGTGTGTTACCTTTGTGCTATTGCTAGCAGTGTGTGTGTTACCTTTGTGCGATTGCTAGCGGTGTGTGTGTTACCTTTGTGCGATTGCTAGCAGTGTGTGTGTTACCTTTGTGCTATTGCTAGCGGTGTGTGTGTTACCTTTGTGCTATTGCTAGCAGTGTGTGTGTTACCTTTGTGCGATTGCTAGCAGTGTGTGTGTTACCTTTGTGCTATTGCTAGCAGTGTGTGTGTTACCTTTGTGCTATTGCTAGCAGTGTGTGTGTTACCTTTGTGCTATTGCTAGCAGTGTGTGTGTCAGTTGTCTCTCTGCCTTCAGGCTCCGCCCCCTCGCTCTCCGCTTGATGTTTTCCCTTCACTGCTTCCCGCATTCGGCACAGCTGTGCACACCGAGCTGTGATTGGCTGATGCAGTGGGCGTGGCAGACAGGATGTACGGTAGAGATGATTTGAAGATGTGTGAATCTGGGCAGAATCTGCACACTGTTGACCCAGTAAATGGGCCCTCCATCTATCAGCTGCCCACAAGGATAAACTGCAGTTAATTGATGAGACCCCCATCCACTCAGCGAATGTGTAAGCATTTAGTACATCTGAGATGCACTACCCAAATACTTCATTGTAATTGTTATTATTTTTAGACCCCACCATTAGACCAGGTCATTACCCTTCTCACAGAATGGCCAGTAGACCCCACCATTAGACCAGGTCATTACCCTTCTCACAGAATGGCCAGTAGACCCCACCATTAGACCAGGTCATTACCCTTCTCACAGAATGGCCAGTAGACCCCACCATTAGACCCTCGAGAAAGCTGCACTTGGAATGGAAACAGGGAAGGCAACAGAATAGGAATCAGAAGAAATAGAACATCGCTTAAAAGCCACTAAAATGATTGTAAACCATGTGACAACATGCCTTTAGCTGATTTGTGTTCGTGGCTCGTTCTGTGCTTTATACCTACTCCATCCAGGCAGCTGCAAAGCCCCTGAAATGTGGCTTTATTGCACTGAAATGATGCTTTAATGCAGTGAAAAATGTGCCCAAGGTTGGCCACACACCGACCGAATGTTTTAGATAATCAAGCTGGCCAATAAGGGCTCATCTTGAATTATGTCACCATCACTGAATTCTCTCCCTCAGGCCAAATATGTCATCATCGCCACGGCACCGGCCTTGAACCTGAAGATTCACTTTAACCCCCCCCTACCGCCGCTGAGGAACCAGCTGATCCACCGCGTCCCCATGGGCTCTGTGATCAAGTGCATGATCTACTACCGGGAGAACTTCTGGAAGAAGAAAGGTAGGCGGCAGACGCTGGCAGCTGAGAGACTTACTCATGTGGAGAAATGGTGGCTCTTGTCTGGTGGCTTTCTGTCTGTTGTCATGTGCAGTCTTCCATTATGTGGGTGTGGTGTAGAATCCGGGCAGTAATGTGGGTGTGGTGTAGAATCCCTGCAGTAATGTGGGTGTGGTGTAGAATCCGGGCAGTAATGTGGGTGTGGTTTAGAATCCAGGCAGTAATGTGGGTGTGGTGTAGAATCCCTGCAGTGATGTGGGTGTGGTGTAGAATCCCTGCAGTAATGTGGGTGTGGTTTAGAATGCAGGCAGTAATGTGGGTGTGGTGTAGAATCCCTGCAGTAATGTGGGTGTGGTGTAGAATCCCTGCAGTAATGTGGGTGTGGTGTAGAATCCAGGCAGTAATGTGGGTGTGGTGTAGAATCCCTGCAGTAATGTGGGTGTGGTGTAGAATCCCTGCAGTAATGTGGGTGTGGTGTAGAATCCCTGCAGTAATGTGGGTGTGGTGTAGAATCCCTGCAGTAATGTGGGTGTGGTTTAGAATTCAGGCAGTAATGTGGGTGTGGTTTAGAATGCAGGCAGTAATGTGGGTGTGGTGTAGAATCCCTGCAGTAATGTGGGTGTGTTGTAGAATCCAGGCAGTAATGTGGGTGTGGTGTAGAATCCCTGCAGTAATGTGGGTGTGGTTTAGAATGCAGGCAGTAATGTGGGTGTGGTGTAGAATCCCTGCAGTAATGTGGGTGTGGTGTAGAATCCCTGCAGTAATGTGGGTGTGGTGTAGAATCCAGGCAGTAATGTGGGTGTGGTGTAGAATCCCTGCAGTAATGTGGGTGTGGTGTAGAATCCCTGCAGTAATGTGGGTGTGGTGTAGAATCCCTGCAGTAATGTGGGTGTGGTGTAGAATTCGGGCAGTAATGTGGGTGTGGTGTAGAATCCCTGCAGTAATGTGGGTGTGGTGTAGAATCCGGGCAGTAATGTGGGTGTGGTGTAGAATCCGGGCAGTAATGTGGGTGTGGTGTAGAATCCCTGCAGTAATGTTTGTGTGGTGTAGAATCCCTGCAGTAATGTGGGTGTGGTGTAGAATCCCTGCAGTAATGTGGGTGTGGTGTAGAATCCCTGCAGTAATGTGGGTGTGGTGTAGAATCCAGGCAGTAATGTGGGTGTGGTGTAGAATCCAGGCAGTAATGTGGGTGTGGTGTAGAATCCCTGCAGTAATGTGGGTGTGGTGTAGAATCCCTGCAGTAATGTGGGTGTGGTGTAGAATCCGGGCAGTAATGTGGGTGTGGTTTAGAATGCAGGCAGTAATGTGGGTGTGGTGTAGAATCCCTGCAGTAATGTGGGTGTGGTGTAGAATCCCTGCAGTAATGTGGGTGTGGTGTAGAATCCGGGCAGTAATGTGGGTGTGGTGTAGAATCCAGGCAGTAATGTGGATGTGGTGTAGAATCCCTGCAGTAATGTGGGTGTGGTGTAGAATCCCTGCAGTAATGTGGGTGTGGTTTAGAATTCAGGCAGTAATGTGGGTGTGGTTTAGAATGCAGGCAGTAATGTGGGTGTGGTGTAGAATCAGGCAGTAATGTGGGTGTGGTGTAGAATCCGGGCAGTAATGTGGGTGTGGTGTAGAATCCCCGCAGTAATGTGGGTGTGGTGTAGAATCCCTGCAGTAATGTGGGTGTGGTTTAGAATGCAGGCAGTAATGTGGGTGTGGTGTAGAATCCCTGCAGTAATGTGGGTGTGGTGTAGAATCCCTGCAGTAATGTGGGTGTGGTTTAGAATGCAGGCAGTAATGTGGGTGTGGTGTAGAATCCCTGCAGTAATGTGGGTGTGGTGTAGAATCCCTGCAGTAATGTGGGTGTGGTGCAGAATGCAGGCAGTAATGTGGGTGTGGTGTAGAATCCCTGCAGTAATGTGGGTGTGGTGCAGAATGCAGGCAGTAATGTGCTCGTGATGCTTCTCAGGCTACTGCGGAACCATGGTGATCGAGGAGGAGGACGCTGCCATTGGCCTGACACTCGATGACACCAAACCCGACGGGACCTCCCCGGCGATAATGGGGTAAACGCACGCAGCGGTGCCCCTGCAGGGTCAGCGCGCGGCGATAACGCGCCCTGAGAACATTCCAGAGCGTTGCGCTCTCTGAAATAACGTGACCGTTGGGGACCACTTTCCCAAGTGTTCCCTGAAGGTGCAGTAATTGAGTACAAATGAGTACATTTTCCAAGCAAAAAGGTTTATGTATTGCTGGCTAGGGGGGGCGATTTTTTGCGCCAATTTGTACCGTTCCGGGCACTTTTCCTACCTTTATTTCTGAGCGTGTACAGTAAATGTGTTCAGTCTGTTTTGAAGTGAAGGAAGAGCCCTCTTGGTCTCCGTGTTGCAGGTTCATCCTCGCCCGAAAAGCCAGGAAGCTAGCGGGCCTGACCAAGGAAGAGAGGTGAATACCCGCCTAACGGCTCTAAATGCTTCCTGTGTGACATCACAGGGAAGTGGGACTCTCTGGGGTATGATAGGCTAATGAGGACCACTGACTGAGGTCAAGGGTCATAAACTCTGCTAGTATACAGTGTTAAGTATTCAGACCCCTTCCTTTCATGCACACTTTGTGTTACCCATTTTTGCCCATCAATCTACTTTGAATGACCTATAATGACAAAGTGAAAACATGTTTTTAGAAATTTTAGCAAATTGATATGTACATATATTCCTGGAATAAATTGCAGTACAGAATTTAATGTACAGTGGAAGAATTATATCCAGGTATTGTGTTCAGCTGTTTTGCTCCGGAAGAACGTTCAGTGTGGAATGGAGTGATACGTTTTCCAATCAATGCCTGTCTCCACAGGAAACGGAGGATCGCTGAAATATATTCCAGAGTTCTGGGCTCAGAAGAGGCACTGCACGTGAGTGTCCTGTATCGCTGTACCCTGCCAGGCCAGCAGGGGGCAGCCTTGCATGTGGTGCTGGTTTAATTCCTATTAGCATAAGTCTGTTTTGCCACCTAGTTGCAGTCTTCCATTTTGAATCTTTCATGTCTAGTTACACCACTGTCTGAATCCCCCTTTCCTGTGAAACAAAGCGAGCACGTCTTGTACAGAGGATGGTTATCCGTTCACTGGTTTCACATTTAAAGGGGTCCAGTGTGGAGACCAACAGTTCAGATGTGTAAAAACAGTCACGCAACACTGCCTGGGACAGTTAGCGTACAGTACAATAGTGCAGCTTATTACAGATGCTGTGCCTGTGGTCTGATCCTGCGTGGAGAGGCTCTGTCTCATACATGTTTTGCTGTTTTAAGATTTCCCAGGAGACGTGACGTTTCAGCGCCCATCTCTCTCTCTCTCTCTCTCTCTCTCTCTCTCTCTCTCTCTCTCTCTTCTAGCCCGTACACTACGAGGAGAAGAACTGGTGTGAGGAAGAATACTCTGGAGGCTGCTACACGGTCTACTACCCCCCCGGCATCCTCACGCAGTTCGGGAAGTGAGTGCCAGCCGTGGGCTGAGCCTGGCAGGCGTGCAGGCTCTGTAAAACGAGCGGATGTTTCCCACACCGCGTAATGGGGTGCCCGCTTAAATAACCCGCTGAAATCCTGCCCTGCGGAAGCGCTGTTGTCTAGCCAGCGTTAAAGTGAGCCTCGGCAGATTCTCCAGCTGCAGCGGCATTTTCCTGATCATTTCCTGAGCACTGGCCCACCCCAGTGTAGGACAGGAGGAATTGTCGAGGCCGAAATTTGGATAATAGGCCGGAATAGGATTTCCCTAAGCGTAGGATTGGGCCTCAGCATGACCGTGCATCTGATTTGTGTTCATGAAAGTTCTGATAGGCTTTCTTAAAATAACAGTGCTTCCGAGCAGGTCCCAGTGGCAGTGTAAATAGTGTCTGAATACCGTATGCTAGACCTGCCTTTTCATATGAAGAGTGCTTCACTTTGCACCCAGAACGCTGCATTCTTCCTGAAAGCTTTCAGAACCATAAAACAGCATATCGTTTTCTCTGGATGCGATAGAAAGATAAATACTCCCGTCCATCCGTCGAGGGGAAGATATATTTTAGGGGGCTGTTTGTATTGTCTTTGGTTTGTAAATAACTGAAGAACAATATTGTCAGTGTTCATCAAAGTCCCCTACCTGACTTAATAATGAAGTGGTCGCTGCAGACCTGTCTCATGGGTGCGCTGCCTTTCAGGGCTGCAGCCAGCAGTGCAGTCGCGCTTTTGTTTGGTAATACTGATCTGAGCATCCCGAGGCAACACAGAAGCACCATCCGTACATTTTTAGTTCTTTTAGTTGTTCCTTTTAGTTGGTTGATTTCAGATTTGAATGTGGGGCCATATCTTATCTCAGGTAAAAAGCAAATGCAGTCAAATTACAGAGTGCTTCATATCCCCTGTTGCAGGTTCATGTTAAGGTCCCGTGCTTCACTGTAGCACGTCAATATTAAGGTCCTGTGCTTCACTATAACGGGTTAATATTAAGGTCTAGTGCTTCACTGTAGCGGGTTAATGTTAAGGTCCCGTGCTTCACTGTAACAGTTTAATGTTAAGGTCCAGTGCTTCAGTGTAGCAGGTTAATGTTAAGGTCCCGTGCTTCACTGTAACAGGTTAATGTTAAGTGCTTAGTGCTTCACTGTAATGGGTTAATGTTAAGGTACAGTGCTTCACTGTAGCAGGTTAATGTTGAGGTACTCATGAGGTGCAGTGCTTCACTGTAAAGGGTTAATGTTGAGGTACTCATGAGGTGCAGTGCTTCACTGTAAGGGGTTAATGTTGAGGTACTCATGAGGTGCAGTGCTTCACTGTAAGGGGTTAATGTTGAGGTACTCATGAGGTGCAGTGCTTCACTGTAAGGGGTTAGTGTTAAGGTACTCATGAGGTGCAGTGCTTCACTGTAGCAGGTTAATGTTGAGGTACTCATGAGGTGCAGTGCTTCACTGTAACAGGTTAATGTTGAGGTACTCATGAGGTGCAGTGCTTCACTGTAACGGGTTAATGTTGAGGTACTCATGAGGTGCAGTGCTTCACTGTAACGGGTTAATGTTGAGGTACTCATGAGGTGCAGTGCTTCACTGTAAGGGGTTAATGTTGAGGTACTCATGAGGTGCAGTGCTTCACTGTAAGGGGTTAGTGTTAAGGTGCAGTGCTTCACTGTAAGGGGTTAGTGTTAAGGTGCAGTGCTTCACTGTAAGGGGTTAGTGTTAAGGAGCAGTGCTTCACTGTAAGGGGTTAGTGTTAAGGTGCAGTGCTTCACTGTAAGGGGTTAGTGTTAAGGTACTCATGCTTCACTGTAAGGGGTTAGTGTTAAGGTGCAGTGCTTCACTGTAAGGGGTTAGTGTTAAGGTGCAGTGCTTCACTGTAAGGGGTTAATGTTGAGGTACTCATGAGGTGCAGTGTTTCACTGTAAGGGGTTAGTGTTAAGGTGCAGTGCTTCACTGTAAGGGGTTAGTGTTAAGGTGCAGTGCTTCACTGTAAGGGGTTAGTGTTAAGGTGCAGTGCTTCACTGTAAGGGGTTAGTGTTAAGGTACTCATGCTTCACTGTAAGGGGTTAGTGTTAAGGTGCAGTGCTTCACTGTAAGGGGTTAGTGTTAAGGTGCAGTGCTTCACTGTAAGGGGTTAGTGTTAAGGTGCAGTGCTTCACTGTAAGGGGTTAGTGTTGAGGTGCAGTGCTTCACTGTAAGGGGTTAATGTTAAGGAGCAGTGCTTCACTGTAAGGGGTTAGTGTTAAGGTACTCATGCTTCACTGTAAGGGGTTAGTGTTGAGGTGCAGTGCTTCACTGTAAGGGGTTAGTGTTGAGGTGCAGTGCTTCACTGTAAGGGGTTAGTGTTGAGGTGCAGTGCTTCACATGCCCTTGTCTGGGGCTCTCCCCCCAGGGTGCTGCGGGAGCCCGTGGGCAGGCTGTTCTTCGCGGGGACCGAGACGGCCACGGAGTGGAGTGGGTACATGGAGGGAGCCGTGCAGGCCGGCGAAAGAGCCGCCCGAGAGGTGAGAGGTCATACTGCAGCCCCCAGCCAATCAGGGGAGTTCTGCGAGGTCATACTGCAGCCCCCAGCCAATCAGGGGAGTTCTGCGAGGTCATACTGCAGCCCCCAGCCAATCAGGGGAGTTCTGCGAGGTCATAACGCAGCCCCCAGCCAATCAGCGGAGTATCTTTTTTTAAAAAGAATTAAGAAAACTTCTAAAAGGACTCCTTCTCATCGTTCCTCTTTGATAAAAAGCCAAAGAAAGGGTGTAGGGGCATAATTATATCCCTCTCTAATGCTTAGATTAATGATTAAATGTTCTAATGATTTCCTTATTTGTGTTTTATTGCCTCTCAGATCCTGTGTAAAATGGGTCACATCACCCACAGTGAGATTTGGCAGGACGAGCCCCAGTCTCAGGTACGTGTGCTGTGTGATAGTGAGTGGGTGCCAGTTCCCTGCGATGTAAATCTACCGCAGTGCCTCCCAGCAGGTTGGAATGGCCCAGTGGCCGTCTGAATAGTGTCTGAACACAGTACGCTAGACCTGCCTTTTCATACGACCAGTACTCTGTGCTTCACTTTGCACCCAGAGCACCCCGAACACAAAGGTCACAACACCAAAAGAGATGAATCCTTCATAATCTGGTACATATCTGTATTCCTTCCTGTGCTCCCATGGCAGGGGTGGACAACCCTGGTCCTGGAGAGCCGCAGGGTGTGCTGGCTTTCGCTGTTACTCGGCGCTTCAGTCGATTACACAGTTATCTCACCTCAGCTGGTTCCTTGGGTCTGAATCGGTTGCAGATTTTAAGGTGAAAACAAGAACCAGCACGCCACGCGGCTCTCCGGGACCAGGGTTGCTGGCCCCAGTCTGATGGTGATAGCAGAAGGCTTCAGAGCGAGCTGCAGAGAAGGAAGTTGATGTACTTTCTGAAAGTGGCAATGGGGTGTGCCCTCAGAAGACTGTTCATACAACATTTTTCAAAGGGAGAAACAAAAGAATACCCTGCTGTATTCTCTGTAAATGTATCAGCATACTGTACAACAAGCAGTTCACATGTTCATCATGCAATTGGAGATGACATTATACACAGTGAGCACTTTATTAGGTATTTATTTTTTTAGACTTCTACTGCTGTAGCCCATCCACTTAGAGTTATGAAGCTCTGGACCCGTATCTGTATGATTGTATGCATTGCACCGCTACCACACAATTGGTTGACTTAGTTGAGATGAGATAATCGCATGAATGAATAGGTCTAAAAATGTTCCTAATAAAGTGCTCGGTGAGTGTATGCCGTGACGAAGTCAACAATAACGTTCAATGTGGTGAAGTGGTCAGGTTGGCCAACTAAGTCAACGATTGTGTGCCCAACCTAGTTTTGTTTCTGCATAGATCCTCGGTAGCCGTGTTTCTGACCCGTTTGCTATTTCCAGGAGGTCCCAGCCCTGCCTTTCACCACTACCTTCTGGGAGAGGAATCTGCCATCCGTTCCCGGCTTCCTGAAGTTCATGGGCCTGTCCTCCTTCTTGGCATTGGGCACAGCAGGCTTTGTGGCCTGCAAGAAGGGTCTTTTACCCAAGAGCTAAGGTTTTCCACATTGCCATATTTCTGTCCTGGGCCTTGACCAAGACTGTTCTTCCCCCCCCCACCTCCCCCCACACCTTAGAATCTCTTGATTGAGGTTCCAGGGCTGGCTGGAAAATCCCAGTCTTTTTAGATGATTTAGTTCACACACGATCATGCAGTTAACGGCTTAAGTTGTAAACACATTTCATTCAAATCCATAGTGTCAATTCTAAGCCACGTTTTAAGGAAAGCACTGTTTTAAAGAAAACATAATCGCTTGGTTTTATCATAAAGGTAATTCACTAAGGTAGCCTACAGACCCCTGTTTACAGACTAGCGTGTGTGTGAATGCCTTGTGTGGTGATTTTTACCGCCCATTTGAGCCAAAAGCATCTGGGAATCAGATGTATCATATTTCAATCAAAAGTGACGAGAGAACATATTTCCTTAAAACTATGAATGAGACCAATCACTTTCAGCACTTTCCCTATGCATTGACATATAGATTAATCATAAATCATAACCTTAGCCAAACCACAAATATGGCTGTGACTGACCGGTCCAGTTACCTTTTTTAATTGTAGGTGCTTTATCTCCTTATGGTTCACGTGTCCCCTGACGACCCGAACGGTGAATGCAAGCTTTTCCGAAGCATCGCTGTGGTAGGCCGTCGTGAGACCCAATTTTGAGGACAATGAAAATAACGTGTTAATGATACTTTGTGCAACGATACGATTTTGTTTTTCCTCTACACAACCGAAGCTTTTCGCAAAAGAAAGCATTTTTGAATGTAGCGAGCAGATTAGTCGGACATTTCGTTTCGTTTCGCCACAGTGACGCTGAAAGTATACGGCGTGTAAGCTTATTTTTATCCAATGGCAGCTTTACTTATTTTTTTGGATTTATGTGCAAATAAGAACCGAGCATATTAATAAGACATTTTCCCCAAATACATTCCTGTGGCGCTAACTAAGAATGACACAGGAAGTACTGCGTTCGTGGTTATTATTGCGTTTCTGGTAAAGTATACATCTACGTTTTCCTCATTCTCACAAGTATTGCTAAACCGCCTGTTGTGCCACCGCGGCCCATAGCGTACAGTATTTTGATAAGCAGACTTGTCTGACTGCCAACGTGTTTGGCAGAATTTACTTGTAGCAGTACTATTTTAATACTTAATATCAAAACCTCCCCTTAACACAAAAATGCTGATCTGTTGTTCTAGTTGGGGTTGTAAGATGAAGCAAACTGTAACCCGGTATGTGTTCTTAGGATTTTAAAGTTTTTATCGGAGTCACATTTTATGGCGGAAAGAAAGAGTAATATCATGGCGGATGCATAACTATGTGCAGACCCCCCCCCTCTGTCTGGAGATTTAAGTGTATTGTGTAGTCGTTTCCAAAGATGCGTTGTGACTGTGGTATGTACGTGGTACGTGACCCTGTGCCTTACTTGAGTAGCTGGTGGTGTTTTTCATTTCTCAAGTGCCTCTGTGACTGTGATCCCTCTCCCCGCCCTGCCCCCTGCTTGGTATACAGTACAACAATTCAGATGTCCAGTTTAACGGCCGGCCTGTAGTGTAATGGTTAAGGTGAATGACTGGGACCTGCAAGGTCGGTGGTTCGATCCCCGGTGTAGCCACAATGAGATCCGCACAGCCGTCGGGCCCTTGAGCAAGGCCCTTAACCCTGCATTGCTCCAGGGGAGGATTGTCTCCTGCTTAGTCTAATCAACTGTACATCGCTCTGGATGAGAGCGTCTGCCAAATGCCATTAATGTAATGTAATGTAATGTAATGTAATGTTAAATATGTTCAGAAACCGTCCAAATGTGGTTCCCGTGTGCCCCTGTGCCCCAGTGCTACAGGATACAGGTGCTGTGTGTTAGCACATGTGGCTATTCCACTACATGCCCACATACTGTAGCACAACTGGATGAACAGAAATCAAGACCACAGTGACTTGCAAAGAAAAATCACAGACTGTTGCTGTTATTTCATTTTGTCATATTAGTGTTACTGGTGTCACCCAACAAGAGGCATGTCTAGAGTGTGGCAGTATTCAGAATGCTCACAATGGTTGCTTATGACAATCGTGGTTTCATTTAAGTTGTTAAAGTTTTTCCCATAACGATCCCAGACAATATCAGACTCTCTATGGTAGTCCTCCACCTCAGTGCTGATCAGGTCACCAATCACAGCTGCACTGGGTGCTGATTGGTCAGTGAGTACTGTTAAGACGTAGGATGTAGCATCAGCACAAGGGGTTTTAAACATGAGCACAAGAGAGACTTCTTTGCTTGCTAGTTTGCTCACTGAGCAGTTAGCCTTAGCATCATCCAGCATTTAAATAACTGTTAGCATCACTGGGGGATCGTTGAATTCTGGTTGAACTGCATCTAAGAGCCGAGTCTTAATGAAACAACCCAAGGATCCAGTGAAACAGTTTTTTTATTTTTTTATTTTTTTTATTTAATAGCTGTGCAACTGCTGAGAGTGCCCCTCTGAAACTGCTGCTCTAACCCAGGAGGTTCCTCCTCCCTCTGTGACCTGCTGTAGCACAGACCTGGCCACGTGCTTTATTTTTATTAGTATATTTAATAATAATTATATTAAATATATATTTTTTATTTTTTTTACACTAATCCCTTCGAGACTAGCACTGACGAATCCCCGCCTCTCCTCTCCTTGGCCCTTCTGTTGTACGTTTTTGTGTTATGTCGGATGTTCATGTCCCTGTAATTGGATCCTCCGATCCCTTTGTACCATTGATTTGAAAAGCTGATAATAAAAATGTGGAATTTACCCCCTCTCTTCTCAGCTCCTGTATTGATCATTGTCACCGAAGATAAAAAATCTCCAGTGGACCTCTAGACATTGGCATGGTTTTTCGGTCAGTGGACGAGAACGCTGTCTCTACCCGGGAAAGGCATGTAGATTAGAGACGCCTCTGTTTCACGCCAACCCGATTCCCCTGTGGCACTTTGTGTTTTTACTGTGTGATTCGACCTGTGATAGTACGCACTTCCTCTAATTAATCTATTCTCACCACCCCCACCCACTCACCCACCCACACACACCCAACACATCCTCCAGCGTCTGCGATACTTTGACCACATAGAAAAAATGTTTTTCATGTAATCCTGGAAAAAAACGGAAAGCTTTAGGATTTTGAACATTTTAAAACCAATGAAAGTTACTTCAGAGCTTTGCAAGAACTACTCGATGACCAAGGAAGAGCAAGGAGTGCAGCACAATCCACAATCACCTGACCTCAAACCCCATTGAACATTTATGGGGGCACTTAAGCCAAGCATTCAGTAACATCACAAGATGTTCTTTGGAACCTTGTCAAATAATGCTGGGATAACATGGTAGATCACTCTAGTTATTATGCTGATAATATAATTTGTAGGGCAGCATGGATGGTGCAGTGGGTAGCACTGCCGCCTCACAGCAAGGAGGTCCTGGGTTCGAATCCCCGTTGGCCGGGGCCTCTCTGTGTGGAGTTTGCATGTTCTCCCCGTGTCTGCGTGGGTTTCCTCCGGGTACTCCGGTTTACTTCCCACAGTCCAAAGACATGCAGGTTAGGCTGATTGGAGAGTCTAAATTGCCTGTGGGTATGAGTGTGTGAGTGAATGGTGTGTGTGCCCTGCGATGGACTGGCGACCTATCCAGGGTGTATTCCTGCCTTTCGCCCAATGTATGCTGGGATAGGCTCCAGCCCCCTGCGACCCTGTTCGGGATAAAAGAGTTAAGATGATGGATGGTTGGATGCAATTAAACATTTGTATTCAATTGGAAAATAATACAAAATAGAAGCATTTTCACTCATGGTCTCAGCCGTTTGGACCCTGCTGTATTGTATGTGGCAGTTTAATCATTTGTGTTCCGGAAAGCCTTTTGCACATCAATTACAAATATACGACACAACGCGAAACGGCGTGCTTGGCTAGCCTCTCTTCAGCGATGCGATGGATGCTGTCTGCCAGCCTATTCCCCGCGGAGGAATGGAAGTAAATCCCTGGGCTTCTCCGCAGTTTCTGGCGCCGTGAAGCACGGCTGTTTGCAGCTTCGCGTGTTCTCAGCCACAGAAAAGGGGCACTTTCCACCCTGCTATTTCAGTTCTATTTACGATAACAATGCTAAACAACCTGTGCGCTTGTGCTGTGCTGGCGAGGTAAAAACCCAGAGGGTTATGAAGCAACCTCACCTTATTATTTAATGTTTAATAAAGACTCTTTAATATTCATACTCAGACAGACATATTTACAGAAACATAAATCATTTTAAGTGCAGTCCCGTAGGACGTCCACTTGGCATTGGCGGGGTCAGAATTCGATTTGGACCATTGGACCAATGTTTCGGCTGAATACGTCCTGTATAGCTCTGCCACCTCCAACAATACTTTAGTATTTCCCAAACTGTCCGATTTTCAATTCACGCTACGCTTGGGCCGAGCTCTGACCTGTTTACGATAGCTCATAAAGTGTTTTCTCTGATGTCCCGTGATTTTTGTTCCGCTGAGTGTTACTGACTTGTTTTGGATATCCCTTGCTTCCATTTTAATATAATATCCATCCATCCCATCCATCCATCCATTATCTTAACCCGCTTATCCTGAAGAGGGTCGCAGGGGGACTGGAGCCTATCCCAGCATACATTGGGCGAAAGGCAGGAATACACCCTGGACAGGTCGCCAGTCCATCACAGGGCACACACACCATTCACTCACACACTCATACACTCACACACTCACACACTCATACCTATGGGCAATTTAGACTCTCCAATCAGCCTAACCTGCATGTCTTTGGACTGTGGAAGGTAAACCGGAGTACCCGGAGGAAACCCATGCAGACACGGGGAGAACATGCAAACTCCGCACAGAGAGGCCCCGGCCAGGACCTCCTTGCTGTGAAGCAGCAGTGCTACCCACTGCACCATCCGTGCCGCCTAATATAATATCAGTGAAGAAATAAGACTCTTCTCATGTTCTGGACTTCACATGCTGAGGAGATGATTATTGCCCTTCTAGACAAGGGCTTGTGCTACATAAACACTGTTTTGTAATGCCTTACTGCTGCTTCGTTGGCTTAATGGCTTTGTGATCAGATTAGTCTCCGTCTGATTGTCAAACAGTGAAGTTCATTCATGTCCAATCATCGCCTCAGAATCTCTCAGTCCAGAACTGATCCCTGTCTCCCCGTGGACGAATATTTACATGTAATCATCCTAAGTCTTTGTAAGATTTTGTATTTAACTGGTAAATAAAATGCTTTCTTTTCTAATAAAGAACCAGCGCTGTTGCTCATAAACTGAAGTAGGTATCACAGGTTTATAACAAATTTATTTTCACTGATGAGGGCACTCTAATATTGCTTATCCCAGAATTCAATTATCATTTTTGCTGGAAGCCAGCATTATCAAGAGTGTAATAATTATGGGATCATTAAATCCAAATAAATATTGATCGACTGGTGATTCGGTACCTAATTCTATCCCTCCCGGAGTGCTCGGTGCAGCCTCACGTTTAAAATGCTGTTCCTCTTCTCACTCCTTTCTTGGCATGGTGACACATTTGGCTGAAATAGTATCATGCATGCATGTCCTTATATAAAAAATAATTGAATATTGTTCACCTGTTCTGCAATTGGCTACAATGAGCACATGTTTTGATTGGTTTAAATGTGTTTTGGTCAAATATATATACACTGCTCAAAAAAATAAAGGGAACGCTTAAACAACACATCCTAGATCTCGATGAATGAAATATTCCAGTTAAAAATCTTAATTCATTACATAGTGGAATGCGTTGAGAATAAAATAACATAAGAGTGATCAATGGAAATCAAAATCATTAACCCATGGAGGTCTGGATTCAGAATCATACTCAAAATAAAAGTGGAAAAATCAGATCACAGGCTGATCCAACTTCTGTGGAAATTCCTCAAGACAATTCAAAGTGAGGCTCAGTAGTGAGTGTGGCCTCCACGTGCCTGTATGCACTCCCTACAACGTCTGGGCGTGCTCCTGATGAGACGACGGATGTTCTCCTGAGGGATCTCCTCCCAGACCTGGATCAGGGCATCAGTCAACTCCTGGACGGTCTGTGGTGCGACGTGGCGTCGGTGGATGGAACGAGACATGATGGCCCAGAGGTGCTCGATTGGATTCGGGTGTGGGGAACGGGCAGGCCAGTCCATAGCATCAATGTCTTCGTCATGCAGGAACTTCTGACACACTCCAGCCACATGAGGCCGAGCATTGTCACGCATCAGAAGGAACCCAGGGCCCACTGCACCAGCATATGGTCCGACAATGGGTCTGAGGATCTCATCCCGGTACCTAATGGCAGTCAGGGTACCTCTGGCTAGCACATGGAGGTCTGTGCGGCCCTCCAAGGATATGCCTCCCAAGACCATCACTGACCCACCGCCAAACCGCTCATGCTGGAGGATGTAGCAGGCAGCAGAACGTTCTCCGCGGCGTCTCCAGACTCTGTCACGTCTGTCACACGTGCTCAGTGTGAACCTGCTCTCATCCGTGAAGAGCACAGGGTGCCAGGGGAGAATCTGCCAATCCTGGTGTTCTCTGGCAAATGCCAGTCGGGCTACACGGTGTTGGGCTGTGAGCACAGGCCCCACTTGTGGACGTCGGGCCCTCATACCACCCTCATGGAGTCTGTTTCTCACAGTTTGAGCAGAAACATGCACATTAGTGGCCTGTTGGAGGTCATTTTGTAGGACTCTGGCAGTGCTCCTCCTGTTCCTCCTTGCACAAAGGAGCAGATAGCGGTCCTGCTGCTGGGTTGTTGTCCTCCTACGGCCCCCTCCACGCCTCCTGGTGTACTGGCCGGTCTCCTGGTGTACTGGCCTGTCTCCTGGTATCTCCTCCATGCTCTTGACACTGTGCTGGGAGACACAGCAAACCTTCTTGCCACAGCGCGCATTGATGTGCCATCCTGGATGAGCTGCACAACCTGAGCAACTTCTGTGGGTTGCAGACACCGCCTCACGCTACCGCTAGTGGTGAGGGCACTGGCAAAATGCAACCGTGACCAAAAATCAGCCAGAAAGGATGAGGACAGGGAAATGGTCTGTGGCCACCACCTGCAGAACCATTCCTTTATAGGGGTTGTCTTGCTAATTGCCTCTCATTTCCACCTGTTGTCTGTTCCATTTGCACAACAGCAGGTGAAATTGATTCACAATCAGTGTTGCTTCCTAACTGGACAGGTTGATATCCTAGAAGTGTGATTGACTTGGAGTTACATTGTAATGATATGTTCCCTCTCTTTTTTTTGAGCAGTGTATATATATATATATATATATATATATATATATATATATATATATATATATATATATAATTCGGGGACTGGAAGCAGGGAAAATAAGGAGAGGAAGAAGAAGAAGAAGAAGAAGAGGAGGAGGAGGAGGAGGAGGAGGAATAATATAAGAAACAAAAGTAGCCAAAGTTTGGAGTTTTATTATGCGGCTATGTGATGTTGTGTCTGAATTCAGTTTTTCCTTGAGGGTAAAGAAGTTAATGATTGAAATGCGTGAGAGTCCGTTCCGTGGTCCTTGGAGCTATTTCGATAATATTGAAAACCCTTGGTCTTGTGAAGCATAACTTGGCAGAAGGTAACATTCTATGGACGTACTGGCCAGGGTGTTGTGGAAGCAATGCGTATATCCGCTGCAATTAATTCAGTAATAAATTCAATATCAGCACATTCATTAACAAATGTCGCCAGAGAGATAATTGCAGAGGTACGCATCAAATAACATTCATACATTCTATGTTTGATAGTTAATTCCCCCAGACTCAAGGTTTGGCGAATTTAGCTTTTGTTTTATTGTTTTTCTCACCCGTTGACTGGATTGATTGTGTTCATACAATGGCGCTGAATATAGCACTGTGCCTGTGCCGTTGACTGATTAGCTTCATTAACTTGCTTGAATATATAATAAATCGTTGAAGAGCTATCACAGTAACCGCAGTATGCTCGCGTAAATATCAGACATACCAGAGCTTGTCCACCAGGGGGCAGTGCTGGCCCTACACACAGGTGTGGCAGCGGCTGCGGCCAATCGTGATCGCCCTGGCTGCTGCTCATAACATCATCATTGGGCCCTTTTTCTTTTTAGAGCAGGGGTGTCAAACGCCAGTCCTGGAGGGCCGCAGTGTCTGCTGTTTTCTTTGGTGTTTCAGCAAGAGAGATGAGTTTCTTTCAGTGGGTAAAGGGTCCACGCACCCTGTTCTCAAGGCATTCATTGGCTGCTGACTGGACTCCTGGACTGGGGTTTGACACCCCTGTTTTAGAGGCTGATGAGGTTTTTGGGTTTGCTGGTATGGCTTGGTTCCTGACATGCCTGTTGAGTGTTATTTCCTGTTTTCAACATCATTGCATCTAAACGAGAGGCGGTAAGCCAAATATGATTCTAAATGACACCGCTCAACATTATTTGACCATTATTTGACTAATTGTCCTATCACTACCCCCACCCCCTGCCTGTATCCGCAAAGTCCCTTGGCCGTATTTGCATATTCTTTTAGTTTCTCCGCTTGCTGGAAAGATACACCAGAGCCTAACATGTTTCACACCTACCTCACATGGGTAGCAATGCAATTAAACGAACATGGAATAAACCACTTGGACAGAGACTAAATGCATATAAAGAAAATGAAAATGACCATATGTCAATGACTCAGGGAAAGACAAATTGCAACTGCAACAGTAATACCGAAGTAACGCTTAGTTTTAGTCGCATTTCTGGAATATTAAAGTAAATATTAAATGAAATCAAAAAAAGGTATTATTTAGGCAAAGATCCACACTGTGGATTAAGGACTCTTATGTTTTTAATGCATGTTTATGTAAACCTCTGCTCCTGTTTACATGACCTTGCATCGCGGCTGCCTGTGTTCTTGCAGCGAACACGTGTGACCGTGCCTTACAGGATCATCGGTCCTAAGAGCAGCCCTGGTTGCTGACTCACTCTGTTCGGCAGGAGAGCCACACTCGGGGTGGAAACCAAGGTTACCTCAGCAGCCAGACCGCAATGCTGTTCCGTCCCCGGTAGGTGGCAGCAGTGAGTCTCTCTTTTTTTTTTTAAACCACAGCCAGTTTATATCAGCTGGGAAAGATGGTGCCACCTGATTCACAACACCGAGCCAAGTGCGCTTTTCGAGATTACATTTCGCGTAGGATCTTGATTTTGGAAATAAATAAATAACAAACACTAGCACCAGACCAGCATTATTGTAATACTAGACTTGTTTGATTAGGCCTTCTGAACCATTGAGCAATTCCCAATAGTCGCTCTGGATTTGCGGTATGTTAGCATATCATTTGAATGAATGGCAGTCTGTGCAGCTAAGGTGCACACATGCTAACATTGCTGAAACACACTACACCATTTACCTTTGTCATCGAGATGTCAGCTGTACACAAGAAAATCTCCGCATTGAACGGGGCACTCGACCTGAGAAAGATAAATCAATAAATGCACTTTAAAAACCTAAAGCCCCAGTGGAAAAGACTGTATAAAGCAACTCACTGCATGCATCTCATAGCAATTCAGAACCACTCCTCACTATGTGTAGGCTATGGTAGATATCAGAGAGCTGTTTATTTAATGCACTTTAAATTACATTAATTTTGGTCAATATCCCTAGTCATTTGTAGAGACACCAGGGCTTCTCGAGAGAAAAGTAAAATAAACACCCAATTTAGCGGACAAGGAGTCAATGGCTTCAATCAGATCGCATTTGGGAGGCTGCGAACAGTGGTAAATAAACAGAACTCAATCATAAGTCGGTTGTAATGCATTGAAAACGAGTTGTTTACAAATACTCCACTTTACCAAGTGATAACTATCAGGATTTATAATGTAATGTTTGTGCTCTTGGAAAGGTCTCGTACACTATCCCAACATGTTTTATTTAAATGCCTCATAACGTCAGACTGATGCATTATAATGGCTGCAGAAGACGTGTTTCACCCTGCCGTGGAAGCGCAGTTACTCTTCTCGCCAGCAGGGGGCGCAAATGACTGCATAATTCGGACACTTTTTCCTGCAATGGCAGTGAAAGAGAGGAGGTGAGAGGGGTCTCTGGACTTTAAGGGAGATGGAATTCATGTCACTGTTAATTACCAGTCAGCTGTAGTCAGCAATCTGTTAACTGCAGTCTCCCATTACACCCTGTGACCGTCATGTAATGGTAGTGATCGGTCAGAATTAAGTTTAATCCCTCTACCAATGGTGAAATAAACGCTATGTTCGTTCCACTGAGGTTTTCCTGACTGCGTACCACTTTGGAAGGATATAAATCCCCGCCACAATTATGCTGCATGTTGCCATTAGCTAGCCTACATTGGACAATACATGCCCCAGTCCTACTGCATACTAACGGTCCTGTCTGTTCTATTAAACGCATTCAGCAAGCTAAAGCGCTAGGCTTCGACGGTATTCTTCTCTAAAGATTTGCGGAGTGGAATATTTCCCACGTAAAGTATTTCTTGACGGCGCAGACATTAAGCAACATTCAGGTACAGTGCAGTCCATAAGTATTTGAACAGTGAAACTTTTTGTTGTCGTTTTTTTCTGCGTGCTTCCCGTGGAGCACGTTAACACGTGTTAACACGGAATAAGAGATTCAGGTGCCTCGGGGTCCCTCTCTCTCTCAGCCATTTGAGACGCTGATTGTGAGCATGACAATGATATTATCCTTTTTTTTTTTCTATAAGGCACTGTGAGAATGGCCTCCTCATTCTTCTGGTTCAGCAGAGTGGAAATTAAAGAATTAGGTTTCTGCGGAAGGCACGTCTCCCCTCGGAGAATTGGCACGGGGCAAGCGCGGAATCAATACCAGATAAAACGCTACGATTTTCCTCCAAATTAAGACCATTTGATTTCACGTCTCAAACAAATTGCGCCGATGAATCATTCCGCGCTCGCGGATTAGGCCGCTTTCATTTTAATCGCGGTGGCTGCGGGTTCACGCTACGGCGCTCCGTTAGGTTCAGGCCATAACCTTTTGAAGATAAGCCGGTCTGGACCGAGCCAGTAGGGCTCCTGTGAGGAAGTCGATATCTGATTTCCTCTCACACATCTTTAGCATCTCTGTGACTTCACTGTGATGTTTTTTTCTCTTCTTCTTTTTCTTGAACTCCAGACTGATTTTTCCAGTAACCATGACAACCCGGAGTCAATAGTCAACCACCCCCGGTTTTTAAGGTCCTTTGGTCCTGAAGCACAAATGCCCTTTTGTGTATCTCTTTGCTCCAGGAGACCAGGACTTGTTTTTCAATCCATACAAATAGATTAATATAGCTGAATGAACATACGAGATGATGGCCTTTAATGTCTGGCCAATTTGCTTCAAGTTCTTCTGAAGAAATAGCTAATAACATGGCTCTATTTTAACAAAGTTAACATTACTGACGCTTTTTGAACACTATTGTCAGAATTTTAGAATGATTGGCTTGGTTATATCTGTATATATTCTGTATCCTATTTAGCACTTTTTGCCATGTTTGGCATGTCAATGTTCTATCTGAACCTGCAGTCAGTGAGGAAATGTAATTATGTGAAGAACATTTGCTTTAAAAAAAGAAAAAAAAGAAGAAAAAAAAAAAGGTATATATTAGATACCTGTCTGCTCGCCATGCAGACCCTAGCCAATCAGGCATACTCTGGGAAATGGCTCTGACCTAACATGCTGTTTTTGTGTAAGTAAAACAAATAATTGTAACGCAGTAGAAGGCAAAGTACTCTCGGGGGACGATGCTGTGTAGAAACAGTCAGCCAGATCCAACCTGCCCTGATTATGGTCAGCTCTGTCTTTGTTTAGGCCTGCTTTTTTATTTATTTCTGTTTCTTTTTCATTTTAAAAAGGTAGCGCATGAAAATCCCCCCTATTGATGACAGAGGGGAAAAAGAACAGGAAAAGGAGACAACCTTAAAACAGAGAAACCAGACAACCTTAAAACAGAGAAACCAGACGACCTTAAAACAGAGCAACCAGACGACCTTAAAACAGAGAAACCAGAGAACTTGGAAAAAGAGAAACCAGACAACCTTAAAACAGAGAAACCAGAGAACCTTAAAACAGAGAAACCAGAGAACTTGGAAAAAGAGAAACCAGACAACCTTAAAATAGAGAAACCAGAGAACCTTAAAACAGAGAAACCAGAGAACTTTGAAAAAGAGAAACCAGACAACCTTAAAACAGAGAAACCAGAGAACCTTAAAACAGAGAAACCAGAGAACTTTGAAAAAGAGAAACCAGACAACCTTAAAACAGAGAAACCAGAGAACTTTGAAAAAGAGAAACCAGACAACCTTAAAACAGAGAAACCAGAGAACCTTAAAACAGAGAAACCAGAGAACCTTAAAACAGAGAAACCAGACAACCTTAAAACAGAGAAACCAGAGAACTTTGAAAAAGAGAAACCAGACAACCTTAAAACAGAGAAACCAGAGAACCTTAAAACAGAGAAACCAGAGAACTTTGAAAAAGAGAAACCAGACAACCTTAAAACAGAGAAACCAGAGAACTTTGAAAAAGAGAAACCAGACAACCTTAAAACAGAGAAACCAGAGAACCTTAAAACAGAGAAACCAGAGAACCTTAAAACAGAGAAACCAGAGAACTTTGAAAAAGAGAAACCAGACAACCTTAAAACAGAGAAACCAGAGAACCTTAAAACAGAGAAACCAGAGAACCTTAAAACAGATAAACCAGAGAACTTTGAAAAAGAGAAACCAGACAACCTTAAAACAGAGAAACCAGAGAACTTTGAAAAAGAGAAACCAGACAACCTTAAAACAGAGAAACCAGAGAACCTTAAAACAGAGAAACCAGAGAACCTTAAAACAGAGAAACCAGAGAACTTTGAAAAAGAGAAACCAGACAACCTTAAAACAGAGAAACCAGAGAACCTTAAAACAGAGAAACCAGAGAACCTTAAAACAGAGAAACCAGAGAACTTTGAAAAAGAGAAACCAGACGGGGTCATGCAGTCCCACAAAATCATCCTCGGGCAAGAGAAGATCACGCTATGAAACGCTTCAGAAACGATGACAGAATTAAACAATTAATTAATAGATTGATAGATAGACACATGTCATTAAAATAAACGGTCCATCCCCCCCCCCCTCAATATGTCAAATCTGCCTCCACATTTCACCCCACGTTCAGGAAAACGTTTATTCAAAAAGAAACGGTTGGCGCGTTAAACGTTTTCTTGCAAACCGTGGGACGGACTGACTGACGTAGTGCGAATTTGCTCACATCACCTGGTCGCCAGGTCCACCGGACATCGAATGCTCGCGAGAGGTGCACGGTCGCCAGGTCTGCATTAGCATATTTACAGTGTAGCTATTGTCACGCCACGAGTCTAACTCCCTGTACAGCAGAACCCCGTGTCCGGGCATTGGGTATATAATTGATGGTTCGGTGCTTCTGGGCCTGCTCAGTTGTCTTTTCTGTATCAGTCACAGCAGAATCCATTCATTTTATCCCCATCAGAGCAAGCTGGCACCTCAGCCGCAGTACTGTTGCTACAGAGACTGGAGTGAGCTCGGCTGAAAAATAAACCACAAAGCAAGCAAGATACTGAGTGCGTGTTGTCCAGGGAGTCTTAAACTCCTGTCCTGGAGGGCTGCAGTCTCCGCTGTTTTTTGTGATTGCCTCTCAACCAGCAGGTAATTCAGCCCAAGGTGTGTGGACTCTTTAGCCGTTCTCAAATCCATCTTAATTGTCAGCTAATGATGTAAATTGAGCCCTAATGTGCAGTAGCGTCTGAAAAACCAGCTGACCCAGTGACCCTCTAGGATTTGAGTTTGGTCCCTGTTGTGGACCAATATGTGTTAAAAGAGTATGACGGATCGCTATGTACAGTACTTATTATGCTCCACGGTTCAGTTATTGTTATATGATGATGTCACTGAGTTTTATTACCTATCGTAGGCCAGGGTTCTTTCTCTTTGAACCTGGAACAAAAGGAACCTGGCCTTCACGAGCCAATACGGTGTCTCTTTGGCAGCATGAAAGACCAAAGCTGCCACCTGCTTCATCATTTCACTTTTGTAATTGGAAGGCGTGTAGGGATTACCTCCGTTAATAGCTAGTTTTATGCACAGGTCCGTGCAGTAATAAACATGAAAATATGACAGGCGTAATTATAGGCATCAACCTTAGATGAAATTAAATGGCATTGTTACTGAGTTCCTGAGCGCTGCAGCAGCCAATAAAATCAGGGGGATGCATTCATCACTGTTACCGCCGTTTGAGTTCTGCGATCACGGAGAGGGATCGCGCGTGCCAAATGGCCGCATTTCAGACCTCACCTCGGCCATAGCTGGCCAAACTTTTAACCAAAGAGTTTTTTGTCACTGTAGCTATAGTTTACTATTCACCATTCACCATATAGTGTCTGGAACGAACTCAAACAGCTGAGCAATTGGCATGCCACATTCTAGTAGTGTGCACCTTTGTGGACCACATACACTATTTTACTGCTGGTATCTGTAAATGAAAACAGTGGGTTTAGCACCTTAGCATCATAAATATATTCCTTACAATACAGGCTGGGCATTCCTCTATGATTTCAAGGTGAACAAAGTAGGTTGGTTCTGTAATTGCTGAATTTTTCAGTTGCTCGTTAAAATGGGTGTGTAAAATGGTAATACCTGGCATAAAAGGCTCTTCAGTCCAAACTTTGTGGACTTTGGGGATGTCTGCACCGGACAGGTCAAATACGTAATTGTTTTGGTTCCAAATACATTTCTGTACTCAATTGATCTTGTCAGGCGCAATTGAGCCAACCTAGTGGACCAGAAGGCAAGCTTTGCACTTTTTGAGAGTATCCCATAGGTTCTGATACACCTGACATGCTCCTTAAATTGTTGTAAAATTTGAATCCAAAATGATTACTCAGAATGGTCTGCATCAGCTAGTAGTGGATTGGAGTGGATTCGACATGAGCAACACCACCTAATTTTTTTTAGGCATCTTGTTAAAGGCCTGCAGTACCGATAACCCACATAAGCCCCTTCAGCTCTGTGTGAAATAGACGGTGTGCTCTGTGTGAATTCGTAACACAATTCATGCCTCGTATCATTTAAAGGCAGCTGGAGTGGTACTCTGTGAAAATAATAAACCTCGGGCTGTGGTGGTTGCCTGAACCAAGCATTTATAAACATGTCCTGGAAGGGTTATCCACCTGGCCGGTCTGAGGTAAACATAATTAAACACTTTCCTTCCAGCTGATTTTTTTATTTTATTTTTTTTTATCCCCCCGAAAGCATAAAAATGATTTTTGAGATACACAGATCAATACAGAAAGCTGAAGCTGAAGCTGAACTGAGAGGCGAAATGTGTTTTTCAGCCCTGTAAGCTGCCGGGGAGTGTCTCCCTCCAAGGCCCCGGAGATCACAGCGAAGGCTAGTGATCGCAGCAGAGGCAGCACAGCGTGTACCTGCGTCATAAATTTAATGCCTCGGCCTGATGGAACACGACAGGTCCTTCATCACACTCGCCGTTTTTCCACCTCAGTTTGAATCCAGGCACTTTATTTAAGCATTTTAAATTTAAACATCCACTGTCACGACAAGCACATCATCATGGATTCACAGTGGATCCAAGAAATTATTTCCTTATCGGTTCTCATCGCGTCGCGTTAATTTGTTACGGAGCGGCTTTACGCGGAACCTGGTGAATTGGCAGAATTTCTTATCAAACCTCACCCTCGATTGTCGCTTGGCACGCGCGTGCCATGTTCAGTTACTCTTCACTTGAACCCCTCGCCGCGAGGCTAACACAACACTGTCGTACCCGATGGATGTTACGCTCATAAAAGTTATCGATGAAAGTATGACTGTTTTATGTGGCTACCGCTGTTGTGTCGTGTATGTGACAGTGTTATGTCAGCCGTGTGGCGTGGGGGTTCAAATAAAGTGTTACCCAGCACTCTTTTCCCCTGTGCAGCAGTGATGAAATGAAATCTTATCAAACATACCGATTGATTGAAGGGATCTCAATACTTGTGTCATGCCTCTTGAGCGGGTAAAAAGCCCGCAGGAAGTGCTGACTGACTAAAATATCCGCTCCCCGCTGCAGAAAGGTTCCGTCATGGTTTCCAAAAGAACCTTCCACAAACGTACATCTGCGGGGCTGCATTTGACGTCCACTGGGACTGCTGCTGCTGGCTATCGTCTGCGTCAGGAGGAATCAGAAATGGCTAAAGATTCCCCTCACACAGGCATTATACACACATACAGGAAACACTGACATGTACACATAATCAAATACTCTTAAGACGTATCAAAAATGTCAATACAGACTGCATAGACACACGCGTACAGGATACACACACGCACGCAGACTAATGCACTGATTATTATTCATTCATATTTTGCATAGTGTGCTCGAAGATAAATGGATTGCTCCTGATGTACTGTGAATGAAATATAATAGAGTGCATTTGTATTCATAAATCACATTTGTGTCATCCAAGATGCGTTTTCCCCCCCACTTATTCTAAACTGATCTGGGACATAATGTCCCTGTGATAGATTCTCCGTTTCTCAGGGGGCCCTGCTGAAGAATTTGCGATCGTGTTTCAGGGGCGACCGCTGTGATGGATGGGACCCGCTGAATATGAAGCGGCGCCATTATATCTAATGACTCTCTGTGAAGAGGCAGAAACCAGCTGCAGGCTGCTGCCGGCCTGCACACAAATCCTAATCTTGTATTAACTTAATTGCCAATTGAAAACGGTTTGGATTTTTGTTTTCCGAAGTTTCTAGGAATCTGATTACTCCCGTGTATATCTTAATGCAGTATATCTGATTCATCTGTAGCTTTCAGATATATGAATTTTTGCCGACAAAATCATACATAGCTGACAAAGCAATGGGTGGGATATTTGTTTTCTTGCTAGTAAATAATATCTAGTAGAATTAATATATCCTGGTAGCAAGATGGCTGCTCATATGTGTTGAATAGTAATATTGCAATGCTCGGAATACTATACATGCAAAATTAGAGAGTAGTTAACAGCCCTACGGGAAAAAAATTGCTTGAGCTAGGACAACAATAAAATGTGAAACTGATCACAAACGTTGTTATTTGTGAAATGACAGTTATCGCACAGAACAAAGTAATGAATATATCTAGTTTAATGTCTTATTTAATGGCAGTTTTGGAGCAGTGCTAATACTTAAGAATAATAAGTATTGTAACAAGGACAAGGTTACGGGCCTTGCTCAAGGGCCCAACCACCAGCCTTGTGGGTCTCAGTCATGTACCTTAACCACTACACTACAGGCTGCCAATAGCATAACAAATAATACTTATAATCCTTAATAATATTATTATTATTTTATCATTATCATTGACTGTGATATTTCTATTATACGTGCTGGTGTTTGATTTCAGAGGTAGCAATCTGAAGTTGCAAAATGCCCACAGGCAGAAGGCAGCTGTTACCTCGTTAATTAAGGAGTGCCATAATTTTTTATTGTAATGCATCTCATTACAATAAAGAAATGGAGCTGAGGGGAACCTCCATTTTCACTTGCTTGCGACGGTTCTTCCTCATGCATTCATACTGAAAGTTAATGGACCGAAGCGTTTAATTAGGAAACGGCTTGCAGACGTGCGTTATGCGTTCATTAGACGCAACAAGTGCGCTCCTTACAGCGCCATTACGAGAGCTTCTGACCCGCTGCAGGGAGAGGTGCTGAACACGCACACCGCAAAACAGCGCAGACTTTCATTCTGCTTCATCCCTGCTGCGATCGTTACATACTTCTGTTCGTTAGTTATCTGGGGTCCAGTGTTTAGATAAAATGGATAAGATGTACTTTATCGAACCCCGTGGGGTAATGTGTCCTCTGCATTTGACCCATCCTAGTCACTTAGGAGCAGTGGGCAGCCACAGTGCTGCGCCCCGGGGGACCAGCTCCA
Organism: Conger conger; assembly: GCF_963514075.1. Classification (NCBI taxonomy): domain Eukaryota; kingdom Metazoa; phylum Chordata; class Actinopteri; order Anguilliformes; family Congridae; genus Conger; species Conger conger. Next base: position 3,258,366 of record NC_083776.1, read on the forward strand.
GTTCTGAGGCCAGTGCCCTGGTGAAGGGCAACAGCAGGAGCAAACCTAGCCTAACATGCATGCCTTTAATAATTTGTATGCAATGGCATTTGTGACTTTTTTTTAGGAAGTTCTTCCATTATGGCTTTTTTTGTTGTCATTCTTGTTTTCATTTTGCTTCACTGTGCAGTCAGAGTGAGCTGCAGAGTGATGTGTTGAAATGTCGTGGTGGAGAACACAACTGGGAGAACAAAGACACAATCATCATTGCATCATCATACGCGGCCTGTAGCGTAGTGGGTTATGGTGCATGACTTGTACATGTATTGTTTGATCACCGGTGTAGCCACAATAAGATCCACACAGCCGTTGGGCCCTTGAGCAAGGCCCTTAACCCTGCGTTGCTCCAGGGGAGAATTGTCCCCTGCTTAGTCTAATCAACTGTACGTCACTCTGGATAAGAGCGTCTGCCAAATGCCATTAATGTAATGTAATGCATCTGATCCCAGGTTCTGAAAATAATTTAAATACAGTTCACTACCTTTGCATTTGACATGTTTACAGTGTTTTATATACTGTTGCTATGGTTGCTTTTACGTGGCTTTTCTTCTTTGTTTTGGTGTTAACACCGACACCAGGGCAGCGAGCAGCTCTTCAGCGGCTGGAACAGAGGCTCAGAGCTCTGGGTGCCGTGGAGGGGCTCTGACCGCCTAATGGTCCCGGATCCGTCTCCGATATGAAACGTGACACCGGCAATCCTCCTGCCGATCCGTCAGGCCTCGATTGGACTCGTAACGCGATAGAAAAGCCGCCCACCTCTTCGCCGCCTCGCAATCGCAAGCTCCGCTCAGCCTGCGAATCACCCCGCCATCTCCAGCCGAACGCCTCCCGTCTGGAACATCCATCCATCCATCCATCCATTATCTGAACCCGCTTATCCTGAACAGGGTCGCAGGGGGGCTGGAGCCTATCCCAGCATACATTGGGCGAAAGGCAGGAATACATCCTGGACAGGTCGCCAGTCCATCGCAGGGCACACACACCATTCACTCACACACTCATGCCTACGGGCAATTTAGACTCTCCAATCAGCCTAACATGCATGTCTTTGCACTGTGGGAGGAAACCGGAGTACCCGGAGGAAACCCACGCAGACACGGGGAGAACATGCAAACTCCGCACAGAGAGGCCCCCGGCCAACGGGGATTTGAACCCAGGACCTCCTTGCTGTGAGGCAGCAGTGCTACCCACTGCACCATCCGTGCCGCCTCCCGTCTGGAACAGAACATGGTAAATGTTGCCTTTATCCAAAGCGCAGTACAATTGATGCTTCTCATTCACCCATTCGTACACACGCACACTCACACACACCAACGGCGATTGGCTGCCATGCAAGGCACCGACCAGCTTGTCAGGAGCATTTGGGGGTTAGGTGTCTTGCTCAGGGACACTCCGACACACCTAGGGCGGGGGATCCAACCGGCAACCCTTCGACTGCCAAGACTGGTAGTCATGTGTAATCTAACGTTAATTGTGTTGTGGGCCTTTGGGTTTTTTTTCAGGGGGTGGTATGAAAAGTAAAAAGTATTCTTAATTTAACCTACTAGTTAACTGTGTCTTCTGTGATATGTATATGAGGGCTTGGGGGTTATATTGTTTTAACATTGCCAGGTGTATTTTTATTGGTGTACTTATGGACATATAGTGTACTTAAGAGGAAAGGCTGATAGCCCCCACAAAGAAGTCCGGACAATGCTAATAATTCAGTCGGCAAACCTCAAAAACCTCAAACCTCAGTATATTTTCTATGTCTCTCATATTTTCAAAGACAAAGGTAATGGACAGTAAAGGTAGACAGCTGGCTAGAGACTTCCTTGAAAAGACCTAGTCATCCGCAGCTACATTATTTAGTCCATTTAGCATGTTACGTCAGAAGAGTCAGAATGACCTTCAAAGGCAGACTGCAGACCTTTCAATCCGCTTCTCTCTGAAATTGAATTAATCCATTGAATCCAAAAATTATTGGCTAAATATTTCCTTCCCTGGTTTGCATGCTGTCGTGGTTGAGTGTGTCGTGTTTGCTTTGTTGAAAAGCAACTAAGGGCGCGGGGCTTGGCAAAGGCTGGGTTTGAAGACAGGGCTGGTCTGTCGCCAAAGCCTGTTTTCATCCCAGTCCGTCACAAGTGTGAGAATCACTACTGGCAACTGAAAGCAATGGCGTTCTAAAACACCAAAATTGGAAAAAAAGAAAAAAAAAAGAAAAAAATTTCTAAAAAGCCAATTTAATTAAGTAAAACCACGGATAAGGCAGAGAGAGCTGTATCCCTGTCAAGCACCAACTTGAAGTTGGAGCAGCTAATCATTCACTTCATGCTAAATAGGATGTATGAACAGATTAATTAATCTCAGGGGCTACTTGAGGATTTGGAATAAAATGAAAAAAGACTTTACTGTCAGTAGAGCACATTGCTTTGCTTGTGACGTGAAGCGAAATCGAGGATCGAAATGGCCGTCTCCGGGAAACGGGAATCCGGTGCTGCGACTGTTGACAAACGTGCACGTTCTGTGAGACTTGAGCTGATGCCACATTTGCATCTGATCAACGTCTCCGTTTGCAAATCTCACTTGAGCCGGCGTTCATTTGGGGAAGAAAGCCCCGCTCAATTCATCAGCTCTGTCCCGTGAACGGGCACGGAATGACTAGACGCGAAGTGAGGAATTCTGGGAAGGCTCTCTGGTGTTGTTCCTGTTGGACTGATCAATAGCTGAGGACAGGCCCCTTTCACATTCCGATGTGATTTAACTGCTACTTCCTATTTCGTCGCGGAATGCCAATTCGATGCATTTTATTGACTTTCTTTATTTCCCATAAGGAAAAAAAAAAGAAGAGGATT
>NC_083776.1:3266238-3338738 GCF_963514075.1 Conger conger
ATCAGCTACATTAGTTAATGTAGATTCATGGCCCTTCTTGTACAGTGTGACCCACACCTCTGTCATAGTCTGTCCAGTGTGATTTCAGTCAGGTGATGGAAATGACAACATGGGAGTTCTCCGGGCTGACCGATGATGTCACAGCTGAAATGATGAGGTCATAGTGAACGATGCTCATCCACATCGATCCGGAGTTAGGTCTCCTTAAGCGCATCATATGCTGTGTCCCCCCGACTTGAGCTGACGGCTTTGTGTGACTGCAGTAATTTTCTCTTTGTGGATTAAAACTTCGTCAGATGCGGCCGACTCTCCGATCGGTCCTCTCAGGCCTGACGGATGCACTGCAGTGCTGCCGATCGTAACAAACTGCCCAACAAATTAAATCTGGGTGGCGCCCTAATTTACTGAAATTGCTTTCCTGTCCACAGTTCAGAACCGTCCGCCCTTTCCATGCATACTGTTTGCCATATTTGTTTGCCGTATTTGTAACATCAACTGGGGAAATTGTTTTTAATCTCACTAAGCTTTTTCCACTTTTCAGGGGGTTGGTGGCTTGTTCAAAACTGATTTATAAAATTCACCAACTTCACTTGTCTTAATGTGCGGTAAAGTACCAGCTGAAAGCTTTTCATTAAAAAAAGTTAATGTTAAGTTTAAGGTCATGTGCTGTACAGAGAAGGGAGGAGACGGAATTGATTGCATACTCCAAAGACCAAGGACGAGGAGGACGTGAGCGTAGAGGATATTCGCTTACTGAATTCTTTCTCAATCCTGTTCTCTAATCTCTATAAATATGGCCTTGTTCTTCTTCTACTGCCACCCAGGGACACGATGTTCCAGGAGTCTATCAGCCAACCCTCTCAAGAACAGCCCTTTCCCAATCATCTCTTTTCTTCTTCACAATTCTAATTCGGTGTTCTAGAACTCCGTCGCTTTCAATTGCAATCAATAGTGATTGTTACATCAGCATTAGAGTGTTAAATTGAGAACATTCTGATCGCGTATTTGTGACCTCACACCTAACAGTGGAAGGTTAAGTGCCCACGGCCAGCCTGGTAAAGATCAAAGGGTCATCCAGTCCACCTTGAGATCCTCGGGGCAGGGGGGTTGCATCTGAATCAGCACATGTCCGAAAAGATCTCTTACCCCAGCAACATTCTGATCAATATTATCATTACGCTAGCCAATAACTGAATCTGGAGGCCCCCCGACCGTCATAAGAGTCCTTGGATGAAGGGCAGAGGTTAACAAATTTGCGACAAGACATTATCGGACCGGCCCTCTGAAAGATAGGGCCTGCTGTATTCAGTCCAGTATTCCCTCCGGACATAATGAAGGGATTTGTCTCAGTTCAGTGTTTTCTTTGTTTCAGAATCACAGACTGATATGTATAGTCTTTAATCCTCTCCAGTGTGGTTGGTAGGGTGCACCATGAAACTACACAGGGGATTGGTGATCTCTATTGCTTTTGCCCCTGCACATCACTGACGCTGCGGTCTAGATTCCAGGTGATCAACCTCTGATAGAAACTTAATTAACCCTTAAGGCATGATGATGCAGCAATCTGATTGGTTCTGGCAGGTCTGTGATTTGATTTGGTTGGCTAGGCTGGTTATCATTGCCAGCACCTGCCCCAGAGACTTTGGGTCCATCCCAGTACTCAAAAAATGAAAGGCTTTGTCTAACCTAAAATAAAATAAATGCATAAATAAATAGGTCAGGTAAGATGTTTTTTTCTCAAGTCTGGAGTCAGCCCTAATTCTATCCCTGTTTCGAAGGCACTGCAACACATTTGTCTGAAGACGGTAATTTCAAATCGAGACGTTGGTCTGCACCAGCGTGATCTCGTTGTGGACGGAGTTAAATTTATACTCCCAGTGAGATGCCGTATATGCCCCACTGAACTGTGATCACTCCCTTTCAATCTAATCTAATAAACCAGATCTATTTCAATGTTATTAAACCAGATCTATTTAAATCTATTATTAAACCACGTCTATTTAAATCTGTTACTAAACCAGATCTATTTCAATCGGTTACTAAACCAGAATCTGAATTTTGAAAATGGTGTGTGAGACCATGTCCAATATTCAGATGCAAGTATTCAGATGAATTATTACATGAATGCTTCGAGGTAAAACTGAGATGGAGACAGTAAAACGATGTGTGCAGTGCTCTTCGCAATTCTCTGGAGCTCCGAAGCCGGCCGTGAGCCGACGCGCAGGTTGCGGTTATTCAGGAGAAAACATATTATTTATCTCATTCTTTAATGTTCCCGTAACCTGCTCAGCCTCACTAAAGCCGGTCAACTTGACATCTCGCAATTGATTCACCTTTCTGAGATAATTGAGAGGAAAATATTGCCGCCAAGGACAGGGAGGCTAGGAGACCGTGTGGGTGTGTGTATTATGGGATGCATGGGAGCACAGTGCTGCTCCGCTCTCCTGTAGAGCTTCTGGCGGTGGAGTGGAGTCTGAAAGCACTGCACCCAGTGTTCTCAGACACGCGCCATTAACTGCGGCCGTTAAACGTGCCCGTTAAACGTGCCCGTTAACACTCTCCACTGTCCTGTAATTATATACTTATGTTGAGACTTAGAATTGTATTTCTTTGACAAAAATATTGCCGGTGAGGTACGATGGTTTGACTCATTTCAAGATTTGCCAATGGAATAAGAATATTTCACTTGTCAAGCAAACAAGAAAATCGCATCTCACTTGTCATGCAAACATTAACTTAAAAAAAACGTTTTCTACTTGAGAGAAAGAAAATAAGTATTATTACAAGACTGCAATGTTTGGTAAGATGGTTACTCTTTGCAATGTATTTTTAATGCAATTAATGTATTTTTTAACAAAGGGTATAATGTTTGGTAACCTCTGGTGTAAAAGTATTAATTAGCTACACACTTAATTTCATTTCAGTATAATTTGAATCGACTAAAATGGTAATGCCTAGAGTCCGGGAAAGAGTCATTCGCAATATAGTGCAATATAGTATTTTCCTTCCGCAGTGGGTTCGTTCAGCTCCCGAACACGAGACGCTTCGCCGCATGCCGAATGGCGCGTGGTGACGAGTTCCTCGAAATTCTAAATCGCCTGCTTTCTGTGAGCGCTTACTGGCAATGTGCAGTAATGTAGTGATTTTCAGTAATGTTTTCCAAATATAAATGGTCTCTCATCATACTTGCGTCTTCCCAAAGTAATAGAATTTGGGAATTTATGAAATTGCAGTTTGACGGCAAAAGGCCGGTTATTTCCTTTAAAGGATCAGCTAATCCGGGGGTCTTATTATTTTGTGTCATGAATATTTTCAACTGGCCCAGAAAGTTTTTTACGAGTATTTGAGATATTTAGAGAAGTTTATGATGACCTGCTGGCTTTACTGTGGGCGATATTGGGCATTTGGGGGTTGCTGGTTCAAAGCCAGAAAATACACTTTAAGTAACTCCAAAGCAGCTGGTACAATGGCATTTGAAGTAGGCTAAATTCCGACTGACCGGAGTTCTCTGGTGAGCATTCGCAACTGAGTGCTGCGTTTTAATTTGAGCTAATAAGTGTGAATTACCCCCACAAGACCTGACATATGTATAATATTTATCATATAAAGATGGATGCATATTTATGAGATCACTTGGAGATCGTCCAGTGCTTTTCTTCTTGTTTATTATCAAAACACTTAGTGCTCTAATGTCATTCCAAAGGGTGTGTGTACTCAGGCTGATATTGTGTGGTGTTTATCATGAGGCAAAGGCTAATATGCATTCAATATATTTAAGCGTTAATGAAGTAGGCGGTAGCAAAGGAAGTTATGAACCAAGCATTTTCGGCGAAGTGGATTAAGACAGATTTACATAGATGGGTGTTCTCTCGAGAGCTGCGCTTAATTATTTTCAGTGGTGCGGTACAGAGATGCTCGCAGTGCAGAGTTGTGAATGCAAATTGATCAGCAGTCCTGCATAGGGTGGTAGCAGAGCTACATAGGGGAGAGCTGTGTGCCTCGCCTTGGAGAGGAAATAAGATCTGGCTGTACGCAGTACATGGAAATACCACCCGGGTAATATCTGATGCAGACTCAGAGCAAATATCAGCCTTGGAGGTTGTAAGAGTTTTAATAATCGGTGGCATTAAACAGTCCCCGCGGACGTCAGTGTGACATCCTGACGGATGCATCGATGGCTCAAACACCTGCAGCTCACCGAGTCCTCCCGCTCCAGGGCTGAGGGGGCTCTTTGGCCTGCCGCCTGTACAGAGCAGGCTCAGCTTGGAGAGGAGCTCCTTTTCTCCTTCCTCAAAGGCCCTGGTCTCCTCTTATTTTTAAATTTACATTTTAGTCATTTGGCAGAAGCTTTTAATCCAAAGCGACTTACAAGTGCATAGGTTCTTCCACAAGTTAAAGCATCACATCCATAACTAGTAAATTACACATGAAGTGCTGTTCTAAACAAAAATACAGGAGTGGGGGGGGGGGGGGGGGTGGGATCAGGAGGGAGGACTGAGGTACAGTTTGAAAAGGTGTGTTTTTAGTCTGCGTCGAAATAGGGGGAGGGATTCTGCTGTCCTAGGCAAGTGGTAGGCAAGTCTTTCCACCACTGAAGAATTAAACAGAAAACAGGTGCTTGTAGTGAGGGAACCATAAGGCGACCAGAGCTGGCTGACCAGAGTGGTCTAGCTGGGGAGTAGGGAGTGATTAAGAATTGTATGCAAGCAATCTCCTGGGGAGAGATGCTGTGGTGCTGCTGAGGTCTGTCATGGGCAGAGTGTGTTGGACTGTTTTACTGTGGTATTCTCTGTGAGGTCTGTCATGGCCAGAGTGTGTTGGACTGTTTTACTGTGGTATTCTCTGTGAGATCTGTCATGGGCAGAGTGTGTTGGACTGTTTTACTGTGGTATTCTCTGTGAGGTCTGTCATGGGCAGAGTGTGTTGGACTGTTTTACTGTGGTATTATCTGTGAGATCTGTCATGGGCAGAGTGTGTTGGACTGTTTTACTGTGGTATTCTCTGTGAGGTCTGTCATGGGCAGAGCGTGTTGGACTGTTTTACTGTGGTATTCTCTGTGAGATCTGTCATGGCCAGAGTGTGTTGGACTGTTTTACTGTGGTATTCTCTGTGAGATCTGTCATGGGCAGAGTGTGTTGGACTGTTTTACTGTGGTATTCTCTGTGAGGTCTGTCATGGGCAGAGTGTGTTGGACTGTTTTACTGTGGTATTCTCTGTGAGGTCTGTCATGGGCAGAGTGTGTTGGACTGTTTTACTGTGGTATTCTCTATGAGATCTGTCATGGGCAGAGTGTGTTGGACTGTTTTACTGTGGTATTCTCTGTGAGGTCTGTCATGGCCAGAGTGTGTTGGACTGTTTTATTGAGGCATGACCTTCGCATTGATCACACGAAGCCTGGAACCGCTGCAGCTGTTTGATGCACTGGAGAACAGAAGGTGCTGAGTTTCCTGCACATCCGCCCCGAAAGCAAAACTACAGAATCTCTGGAGCCGGCTCCGACGGTCAGTGCAATGCGATCAATTGTGATTCATCATCTTTTGTCAGTCTGTTTCAAGAGGGGAACATCGAGAGCTGTCCAGCGGGAAGATTTTTCTCTCTTTGAACATCGTTCTGCGTGTTATTTTTCGAACCATGGCCATTCACAACTTTGCTCGATACCCTTTCAAAGAATTTTCATATTTTAAAATATTACTCATGCCATTTGCTTTGGCTAAATGGGAGTTAGCGAGCAGTGCACTAAAATCCTGGTTATACACAAATAAACACCCCCATCCTGCTGGAGAGGGCCTTGTTCCGCTCAGAGGGAATATTCTACAGACGGATGACGCTGGACGCGTTTCAGAGGACTTCCAGTGTTCACTGCCCCGTCCTGGTGGGCTGGAGCCACCCTGAACGGCAGCACCGACACCAGAACATCATAAACATATACATACATAGGGGAACAGGTGCGGAAGTAAGTCAGGTATATTTTCTGTATGCTTCAGAGACAAGCAAAAAAAAAAAAAAAAAATGCATGTGTTACTGCTCCTGGTTGGCGAGTGCACGCGACTAGGATCCATTCCGTCAGTTGAGCCAGTGCTGGCGGACATGAGTTTCCACCAATCGGAGCGCAGCGTGTGCGGCTGCAGCACAGTCATTGGTGCAGAGGCCGGGGGTGGGGGGGGGGGGGGGGGGGCATTGCGCACATCCCGCCCCCCCCCACCCCCCGGCGTTACTCCACCTCGGTCATGTGCGCCACCTCCACCTCCCCTGTTTGGGCTTTAGTCATGATCTTCATCTGCAAATTTAACAAAGACATTTTTGTGCTGCGTGTGTGCATGTGTGGTCGTGTGTGTGAATGCATACTTATGCAACACTGATTCACTCATTGGTGAAAGCGCTCATTCAAGTTAAAATTATGCCGTAATGTAATGTAATATAAGATCTAATAAAGCGTTTTCTGGTGCCAGTAGTGACCGCAGCACCCCTATGGGGGCACGGTTACTGTCCTTAGCTGATTAGTAATGTAGAACCACGCTAAGCTGGTCAGCAGGAGAGGAGAAATGAGGTGATAAAAACACATTTTTGTGCTCTTCTGAAGTTGTGGAGAGTGATGCAGACAGTGATAAAATGGGCCTAGGAATATTATTGAGAGATGTTAAAGAATAATCAAAGCCATCCCGTAAATACGAATCAGGGTCTCTTAGGCATGAAACATTTATCTCGCTATAAAACCTCATGAATAGAAATTCCGTTGCTTATGAAAGGCAATAATTTGCTCTTTGTGCACAATACCCCCGTTTAGTCTCAGCAACTGTAAGTCACTTTAGTCAGCTAAATAACATGTAATGTAATGTCATTTTAAGCTCCTGTAGTGTGACTGTAGTTCCTTCAGCCACATAGTACCTTGAAAGTACTTCTCCGTTGTGCTTCTCACAATGGGCACAGAAAGTGAAACACTGCCGATGTGCCAGGAAGGGAAATGAAGGTGTTGTCCACCTTGGGGGTCAGGCTGGCCCTACATACAGGTATGCAATTGTAATCACTGTGGCTGTGGCCAATTACCTAATCATTGGGCAACATGCGAGGCCTAATATTGTATGGAATTCATCATGAGGCAAGAGTGACCTCTAAGGCTAATATGCATGCGACATGTTTAAGCTTTCATAAAGTAGGCGATAGCAGTAGTGTAGGAACTACAACTTCCACATTCCCACGGGACAATTCCGCGACATTCCACCCCGCATGACGTCTAGCTTGGTTCAGCCAATCCCGTAATGGCGGGAGCAATAAACTTTCCCGTATAAGAGCAAGACACGTTCTTAGGATCTCTCTCTTCTTTTCCCTTTCTTCATTCCCTTCCTCGACGCACCCTTTTTGGCCATTCGCTTCAGCTCGGCTCATCTGCTCTGAGACTCGGACAGAGGCTGAATGCTGCACAGCGCACTTACAGGCCTACGGACACACCCAGTTACTTTGCGGTAACTTAGTAGCCTATAGGGAGTGGAAACTGGTGTACGCGGAACGCTACATCAGTTTACCCCTGCAAAGCTCACCAAAGAACAACAGCAACAAACTTTTCCAGCCGGAAAAGGGACCAACGAACATCCTTCCAGCAACGGAGCGGACCGGACGACAACGGAGTGGACCCCAGCTTTGCGCACCTCTCCAGGACACCATTCACAGCACCATCACGGCTCCTATAAGGACAGCACGTCTTTTGACTCCAATGCGTATGGACTCAGTAAGAGAACAAACATTCAGACATAGCCAGTGTTTAGTTTAGTCTTGACTGATATTGTGAATCGGTGTTCTATATTTGCCGTCTTACCATTTGAATGTATTCTGTTAGCTGTGTATGTACGTGAATTGATTAGTCGTCTTTTGCACATATATAGAGTGAACTATACGAGTAGTCGCTCTTCTCACAGCTAACACTGACACTCATTAACACACCCAGAACTCTAGCTTACCCAAGCTAGCTACTCCCACTTTTACCTTTCCTTTGTTCAAGCGACACACACATACGCACACACACACACCCTAACTTCCCCTACAAAGGGAAGTTATGAACCAAGCATTTTTGACGCAGTGGATTAATACAGATTTACATGGATGGGTGTTCTCTCGAGAGCTGTGCTTAATAATTTTAAGCAGTGTGGTAAGGAGATGCTCACAGTGGAGAGTTGTGAATGCAAATTGATCGGCAGGTCTTAGGAATAAACTAAGTAGCAGAGCTCCGTGGGGTCGTGCTGTTGAACAGAATGTGTGAGCACTGGCCTCACCTACAGTACCAGAGGAAATGTAGGCAATAAATGGAAATGCCATCTGAATCATATCTGATGCAGACTGAAAACAAATATGAGCCTTGGAGGATCCGTGGAGGTGTGAGAGTTTGAATAACCGGCGGCATTAAACAGTCACCACTGTACCGGCTGGCTTCAGGCCTGGGGTGGAGTTGGCTTCGGGCAGTGGCTGGCTGTGGAAGACTGCTGGTGTAATTAGGTGTATTCTTGGTTGTGTGTTTCTGGTTCAATTCTAGCTTTTGCTCACCCCCCCCTCATTGTGAGTGTTCTGCTGACTTTGATTACTTTGTGTTTTAAGACCTTCAGTAGTTTGTGTTGTGGACTGAATTAGAGGCAGCAAGCCCAACCGTTCTTTCGATTTTGTCCGATCTGTTCATCGTGTGATCGGTGGCCACTCCCAGCCCTGCATGTTCAGTTAGTTAGTGAACAGCAATGCACGCAAGCGAAAGCTTTATTTGTGTAGCGTGTTTCATACTGTTCTGCAACACAATGTGCTGTACATTGTGTCAAAAACCAAAGAAACGCAGAAGCGAGAAAAAATTCTAAAATTTTAAATAAAATAAATATGAAACAAAAAGTGATTAAGATTAAAATAAAAGTTCTCTATTTGAGGTCCACAATAATGAGATCCAGCCCCAGACACAGGTTCGACCTTCCCTTTGTACCTGTGCCGGATCTAACACCCTTTAACACTAACTAATGGGCACCTAGGGTCGAAGCGAAAATGGTGCGTTTTAAGATTTTCCTTTTAAAAATGTGCACAGATTGAGAGTCCTGAAACCCCCGCGGCCATTTCAAAGGCTAGGGCCGGAATGACCGACAGCTGCCTCCCCGTGTCTCAGTTACTGCCTTTGGGACGGTTAAAAGACCGGCACTGTTACGACCCGCACATATCTAGAAAGCACCTCAGATCCTGTGGGCAGGTGCATTTGATGTCATTTAATGATTTAAAAACTAGTAATAGGATCTTACACTTACCCAAAAAGCATGCCCGGTTGTTCATTCTCTGGGAATGAAAGTAATCCTTCCCCAGAATGGCGGCCTGTAGCGTAGTGGTTAGGGTAAATGACCGGGCCACAATAAGATCCGCGCAGCCGTTGGGCCCTTGAGCAAGGCCCTTAACCCTGCATTGCTCCAGGGGAGGATTGTCTCCTGCTTAGTCTAATCAACTGTGCGTCGCTCTGGATAAGCGTGTCTGCCAAATGCCATTAATGATCAGTCATATTGGGTTTTGTGACGTTCACTGAGACCTTTTTCACGGGTGTTTTCTCACAGATTGTGGAATTGCTCCTTGGGGACCCAGCCTGGTTACTCTTCCACAGCTCAGAAAATCAAAGCCTCTTCTAAGAGATCCTTCCAGCAGTCGCACCGGAGTGTCTTTCTAAATGAACAGAATTCCCTGGAATTCATATTAATACGGATTTATAGTCAAATTAAAATCTTAATATATTTCGACTATACTGCCCTCAATTGTGTTGCGGTCTCATTATAAATCATTAGTTTCTGAAAGCTGTTTTACTTCCAGAGTGGTTTTATCTGACAGTGCACATCCCATCCACAGCAGCCAGTGAGTCATCTCATTACTCTGATTGCCTTTTGCAACAAAGCACCGTCTAATTCCCCATACCAGTTATATCCAACTGCAAGCTTAATGGCTGCTAAAATACTATTTATTTACACCGGGTAAGTTGACTGAGCACGCATGCCCTTTTGCAGTAACGCCCTGTTAATGTCCCACCAAGTAGCCTAACCTGCATGTCTTTGTATGGTGGGAGGAAACCGGAGTACCCGGAGGAACTCCACACAGACACGGGGAGAACATGTTAACTCCACACAGACACAGAGAGAACATGCTAACTCCACACAGACATGGGGTGAACATGCTAACTCCACACAGACACAGGGAGAACATGCCAAACTCCACACAGACACAGGGAGAACATGCCAAACTCCACACAGACACGAGGTGAACATACTAACTCCACACAGACACGGGGAGAACATGCTAACTCCACACAGACACAGGGAGAACATGTCACACTCCACACAGACACGGGGAGAACATGCTAACACCACACAGACACGGGGAGAACATGCTAACTCCACACAGACAAAGGGAGAACATGCAAACTCCACACAGACACGGGGAGAACATGCTAACTAAACTAAATGTCGTAAATCATCCAAATCATATCGATCAAAAACTAGACCTTATGCCGTATACTGTACCTATAAATATACGGTATACTGTTATTGTGCCATTATACACGCTGACACTTTCAGAAGTGAGATTGGATGTCTCGCCCAGTTCTCACTTCAGAGCCATATGTCCTGCATCCCAGAAGGCAGTTCTGCAACGCTGCAAAACAAACAAAAAAAGCATTAAAAAGCTTTGGGAGATTTAAAGTGAAACCATTACATTTAAAGTGGGGAGAAAAATCAATCCCTGTTTTTACACACTGTTTAAAACGGTACCTGTTTAAAACGGTACTACATGCTGCAAGGTCATTGAAGACCAGGTAACACGGCTAACGGGCTGTTTGCATCCATTACCCCAAACCTCTTCTTGTTTTTCATTTGAATCCTAATTTGGCACACGCGAGTCGGTTTGTTACCAGCTCAACGACATCCCTAGCTGTTGAATGACGTGTGTTTTGTGGAAAACCTACAGAACCCATCGTGTGAACCCAGAACCCAGCTTGTTTTTCACCTGAAGGGGGGAGAGAGAGAGAGAGAGAGAGAGCGTAAGAGAGAGAGATGGAGGGAGAGAGAAAGACAGCTTAAGAGAGAGAGAGACAGCGTAAGAGAGAGAGAAGGAGGGAGAGAGGGGAGAGCGTATAAGAGAGAGAGATGGAGAGAGAGAGAGAGAGAGAGAGGGGAGAGGTGGTTGGCTGGCAGAGAGCCTCATGCCCAAATCTGTCCTCATATGAACCACAGTCTCGTTCTGCATGTTGGATATTCAGACAGAAACATTTAAACACAACAAATTACACTGCCCTTGCCTAGATGCACACCGTATATTAACAAATCGTCAAACGGATCATTCCCTGCAGTTGAAAAACAAACACGGGCAGATAATTTATTTCTGCCCGAGCAATACATCAGTCTGTGAATTGTTGTTTTTTTTTAAAAAAAGAGAAAAAAAATTCTGTGATCGCCTCATTTTTATTCAGTAACTGATTTTATGCCAAAAGGTTGAATGGAAACTGAGCGAGTGAGAGAATGGTAACTCCGTTCTCGACAGCAACTTTCTCATCCGTTCGATCGCTGGCTGCCGCCTGCTGTTTTGTCAGTTACTCCCTGGGTTGCTATGGAAACTGCTCACCGCCCAACCCCACGCACACACACACACTCCCCAATCCCATCCCTGGCAAATGTCATGTCTGAGAACGTGGAACGAGGGTGGGGATTTCGGGCAGGTCCCACGCCCTCCACCCCACAGGCTGCGTCCCTGAGCAATAAGCCTGCCCTGGTGCCCAGGGAGGTGGGGTCTGTACCCTCTCCTGCCCTGGTGCCCAGGGGGGTGGGCTCTGTTCCCCTCTCCTGCCCTGGTGCCCGGGGGGTGGGGTCTGGACCCTCTCCTGCCCTGGTGCCCGGGGAGGTGGACTCTGTACCCTCTCCTGCCCTGGTGCACAGGGAGGTGGGGTCTGGACCCTCTCCTGCCCTGGTTTACAGGGAGGTGGGGTCTGTACCCTCTCTTGCCCTGGTTTATGGGGGGGTGGGGTCTGGACCCTCTCCTGCCCTGGTGCACAGGGGGGTGGGCTCTGGACCCTCTCCTGCCCTGGTTTATGGGGGGGTGGGGTCTGTACCCTCTCCTGCCCTGGTGCACAGGGAGGTGGGGTCTGGACCCTCTCCTGCCCTGGTGCCCGGGGGGGTGGGGTCTGTACCCTCTCCTGCCCGCTGACCTTTCTGCACTCCGCTGTGGAGCCGTCGGCAGCGGAAACGCTCCATTGTCCCGCGTGCAGCAGGGACCGTGTGACATTTTCACTCATTATCTTTAGGTGCCATCTTTGCATATTGCTCTTTCACACGTAACGCCGCAGGGGAAGAGAGTGGCTTTTTCCTGCACTGTAATCCGCCGTAATCGCCGGTGTCCTCGCTCTGGGTTGGAGCCGGATTCGTCGGCTGGGATCGACGAATCAGCTTTCAGCCGAGGACATCGCATGCTTCAGGGGAGCGTGTCTGCTTCTCAAACCTGTTCCTGACAATCTACCGTCCTGTAGGTTTTTAACTCCAACCCTTACAAAGCACACCCCATTCAACAGCTAGAGCAGGGCTGCCCAACCCTGTTCCTGGAGACCTACCGTCCTGTAGGTTTTTAACTCCAACCCTTACAAAGCACACCCCAGTCAACAGCTAGAGCAGGGCTGCCCAACCCTGTTCCTGGAGACCTACCGTCCTGTAGGTTTTTAACTCCAACCCTTACAAAGCACACCCCAGTCAACAGCTAGAGCAGGGCTGCCCAACCCTGTTCCTGGAGACCTACCGTCCTGTACGTTTTTAACTCCAACCCTTACAAAGCACACCTCATTTAACAGCTAGAGCAGGGCTGCCCAACCCTGTTCCTGGAGACCTACCGTCCTGTAGGTTTTTAACTCCAACCCTTACAAAGCACACCTCATTCAACAGCTAGAGCAGGGCTGCCCAACCCTGTTCCTGGAGACCTACCGTCCTGTAGGTTTTTAACTCCAACCCTTACAAAGCTCACCCCATTCAACAGCTGGAGATCTTCTCAAGCTGCCATTTCGTTTAATCAATTGTGCCGAAATTCGGCTGAATTGAAAACCCACCGGACCGTAGGTCTCCAGGAACGGGGCTGGTAGCCACTGGAGTTGATGAAAACGGCCTGTTAGCTGTGCCACGTGGTATTCAATCACCTCGCAGGGGTGTCAAACTCCAGGCCTGGAGAGCACGAATGCCTGCTGGCTTTCACTGCATTTTCAGCTCGAGTGATTCACTTAAGCCATTGATTGGCTAAAGAGTCCACACACCTTGCTCTCAAGGCCCTAACCGGCTGCCGATTCAAAGGAAAACGGAAGAACCCGCAGACACTGCGGCCCCCTGGGACTGAGGGTTGACACCTCGGATATAAGGAGACAAATAACTGTGTTGTTGTTGTTCTGAGCTGCTTATACGGCAAGACCCGGCCTGCATGAGGCAACACAGCACAAAATCAGAAAACGGACTTATGGTTCTGTTTCGTGATCTCCTGCTTTCCATGTTAACCCTTGTGTTGTCTTAAGTGTAAAAACTGTCCTGCCACTATGTTTAATAGCAGAGGACCGCTTAAATGATCTTCTTTCAACTGATGAGTGACAGTTTGTTTCCCCAATTTGGGGTTTAAAATTAAGTTAAGTTTGGGGTTTAGTGAAGGCGGGTAATTTTTGAGCCTTCAGACAGGGGGAGTATACCGAATGTTACTACACAAGGGTTCATCTGTGAACATTAAATTTGTTGCACAAAACAGCTATAAGAGAAAGCGATGAAACCTTTTACAGCGCATGGATGAAACATGTTCCAGGTCTAATGCATTAGTCTGAACTGTCATCCCGCTGATTGAAAGTGCCATCCAGCTCATGTGTTCGATAAAGTATGGCTTTAACCTGCTCCACACATTTTGGGTTTATATATATATATATATATATATATATACATGGCTGTAGAGTGACAAGTGACAAGTGTGATTTTAACCCTTTAATTCTGCTTAGTTCTGCTTGACCGTTTGGGAGAGCATATCATATGTTTTCCATGGCTCTTTACTTGGCGAGGACATTAAAGGGTTAATATTTGTGATTTTCTTGTGCGTTTTATTAGAATATTTTAATATGAGTGTGGCCGTCTTGCCACCGTGTTTTTCCTCTCGCTCTCTGCTTTTCTCAGATGATCGTAGGCCCGCGCAATGCCACTAAATAAATCATTTTCAGTGTGGTTTTAATAGTTTGTTTTCCCTTTTCTCCAATTTGGCACTTGCAAATGTTGCTTTTGGGCGCGTGCCAAAGATTTATCTGCGCAGGAAAAGCGTTGGAAAGTACTGGCCTCCCCGCTGTGTTAGCATTCGGAAGTCTGCCCTGGTAGAGAGTGGGAGTTTGTTACCACTTCCGCCTGTCGATGCCAGTTTGTAATTAAACCAGTTCCCCAAAGGACAGGTCTCTGAGAGCAAAGTAAGGCACACCGGTGAATGTACCTATTCTGCTCAAGATGTGCACATTGAAGACTTTTGTTCCGGTGGGCAGTAGCCACGTATAAACATAATGGCTTCTTCTAAATGCTGCAGCGGTTTGCCGTATAAAAATAATGGTATCATTTTTCAGTGGGACGGGGTAGAGTCGGGCTGGGGTGGGAATCGCTGAAGATTTAATAACATCACTTATCTCACTTGGTCTGGTAATGAACTACAGAAAAAAGTTAAAAGAAAAATACCAGAAAAGATTCTCCCCACTCCGGAAATGTCCATTTGTCAACTTCGGTGCTCAGTGCTATGGACTTCGCCTTTGACTCAGGAGATACTCCATTCATACTCCATTCATACTCCATTCATACTCCATCTCAGGAGATACTCCATTCATACTCCATTCATACTCCATCTCAGGAGATACTCCATTCATACTCCATTCATACTCCATCTCAGGAGATACTCCATTCATACTCCATTTCAGGAGACACTCCATTCATACTCCATCTCAGGAGATACTCCATTCATACTCCATCTCAGGAGATACTCCATTCATACTCCATCTCAGGAGATACTCCATTCATACTCCATTCATTCTCCATCTCAGGAGATACTCCATTCATACTCCATTCATACTCCATCTCAGGAGATACTCCATTCATACTCCATCTCAGGAGATACTCCATTCATACTCCATTTCAGGAGACACTCCATTCATACTCCATCTCAGGAGATACTCCATTCATACTCCATCTCAGGAGACACTCCATTCATACTCCATCTCAGGAGATACTCCATTCATACTCCATTCATACTCCATCTCAGGAGATACTCCATTCATACTCCATTCATACTCCATCTCAGGAGATACTCCATTCATACTCCATCTCAGGAGATACTCCATTCATATTCCATTTCAGGAGACACTCCATTCATACTCCATCTCAGGAGATACTCCATTCATACTCCATCTCAGGAGACACTCCATTCATACTCCATCTCAGGAGATACTCCATTCATACTCCATCTCAGGAGATACTCCATTCATACTCCATCTCAGGAGATACTCCATTCATACTCCATTCATACTCCATGTCACTGGTCCTGCTCACACAGACGGGAGGTGCAGGACGATGCGTCGCTCTGCGGCCGCGCGTACGATCGACCGGCAGAGGTGACCGGTGCGCTATGAGGCCCCACCCAGACCTGAAAGCCCCGCCTCCCTCAGG
This sequence comes from Conger conger, assembly GCF_963514075.1. Lineage (NCBI taxonomy): Eukaryota > Metazoa > Chordata > Actinopteri > Anguilliformes > Congridae > Conger > Conger conger. The sequence continues at coordinate 3,281,925 of NC_083776.1, forward strand.
GACACCCGTGCAGAGGTGAGCAACGAGGGCCTTGATCACTTTATTAGCCCTAACATTTACACCCCCTGATATTTTAGCTACATCTCCTGATAACCCTGGTGTGCAGTCCAGCTGTGTCCAGCTTGAATTTACCAGCTACCAGCGGTTTCAAAACATAGCTTGAGCTGGTCAAACCATGTTGAGTTTGGAGTAGGTCTGAACTGGCCACCCGGCTGTTTCAAAACCTAGCTTGAGCTGTTTTTTGTTTTTTTTTCCAGCAGGGAACCGCATGTATGACAACCATGGACTGTTATTGTGTCTCCATATGAAACATGTCGCTGTGCTCGAATACATGGAAGAGTCGGCACTGTTACAGTATATCCAGTAAATTTGCAGATTTAACCTGGGTAATTGGTGGAAACCTGCGTACACACCCGCCCTCCAGGACTAGAACTGCCCAGCGCCGCATTAGGGCAGCGGTGTGTTGGCCCGCGGGCCTGCGGGTCAGAGCCGGCGCCGGCGCGGTCCGGATCCGACACCGGAGCCCGTTCCATAACAACCGTCGCAACAAGCCCGCTCGTAATTGACCCGCTAATGAGATAATTATCTTCTCAGAGATCCTCCTTTCGCGTGGCTCTCCCAATTACACGCGCAGGAGGCCCGGGAAGGTGATGAAGAAATTGTGACAAGAGACTGGCGCGCGTGGGTGGGTAATTACGCCGAGTGCGGAGACGGAAAACAGAACCTGGAGGGCGCGTCGGGATGACGAATGAATCCAGGGAGACGCACAGGCTGCAGGACCGGACCTCGATGCAGGCGTGCGTTCCCCGTTCCTTAAAGTTGCACACCTGGTTTTGCGTTCCCGGTCCTGCCGAAGGAGGGAATCGGCCGGGGGGGTTAGTGTGTTCGGCCCACACGACAGCGCCCCGGTCGCCTCGGACTCACGCGCTCTGAGACAACACGGCTTTAAGACGGCGTGACTTTCACCGGATCGGCAGATCTCTCCGGGCTGCTGAGGGATGGGGGTCGTACGTGGTGAAAAATTGGTAAAAAATTGGAAACTATTTTTATTTTTTATTTTTTTAGAAGCATAGTGAGGACAAGGGAGATTAATTACTGCCAACAAATATTAGTGCTGTCATATCAGGGCAGCTTACACCACCGTTTCCTGTGAACACTGGTTGCTGGTCGAGTTGGCTGCCAGCGTTGTGTGTTTAACAAATTTACTCAAACTCTAATCCGAGGGGCAGGCTTGGCCCAGCACTCGGTTAAGTGACATTAGACTGACGTTAGTTTCTGCTCCCACCCTCCAGCTCCAACTGGCAAGTGCGTACGGAGCAATTTCAGCTAATTAGTTCCCCTTCAAAACAAGGCAATAACAATGAACACGGAGATGCGGCTGCCATCAAGCAGAGGGATTATCCCGGTGGAGGATTTCCAATAGCGGTCGTGCATTACAACGCGTCGATGTCGGGGACACAATTAAATAAATTGCGGGTTGTTACAAGGCCGTAATTCACTGACGGCGGAGGAATATGGCGTAGGTGTGTTTTATCTCTTTATCTGTTTCTAATAGATAATGATCGCTGCTGCGTTCCCGAGGAGGCCACGGCGAATATGCATCGGTTCACTGCTGCCAGTTTGACAGGCCGTGTTTGTCAGTATTTGCATAGGAGCACTTCCAAATGTGTTCTCACTGCAATGCTTTGAATGTTCATATTTATTCCCAACAGAGAAGCACATTTTTTAATTAGGACTTTTATAGATCGCAAATTGCCCTGCCGTTTTGCACGTTTCTGTGCTTTCACGTTTTTCTCCCCCCGTAAAGATGAAGTCCTTCAGGGGCCGCATATGGTAATGTTTCCGTTCAGTCTGGTAATGATGGGAAAATATGCCCACATATTTTAGCCTGCATCACTTGAGGAAAAACATGGAAAAGGGAGAAATCTGTCTGTATAAATAAGGCACAATTAGAGGTAATTCTGTCCAAGGTGCAGAGAAGCGAAAGCAGAGATATACATACAAATATGTATTTATGTAAATATGTTTACTTCACATGTATTATTCATAAAACACAATTGATGAATTTGGTCCCAGGCCTAAATCTACAAAAATCATGACATTACTTGCAAGTAGGTGTCTATGTGAGACCAATCCCAGCATGCAATGGGGGACTCAATCACAGAGAGCTCACTTAAAAAAAAAAAGTCTTAAGTGTTTCAGTCTCGTAATGAGACTTACGATCTTTTCTCTCTCAAGTGGAACATATTAGCCTGTTTTAAGTTCCTGTTTAAAACAGGCTAATAAGTTAATTTTTCTTACCAAATCCTGAAATAAGTAAAACTCTCTCACCTCATTGGGAATATTTGGTCTTTCTGTATTTGCAAAAAAAGTTACATAAATAATATTTCAAGTCTAAATATAAGACTAAAACACTTGTTGAGATTGATTGATCGGAAGACCTGGAAAATGGAGGTATGATTGCACAGATAACATTGTGCAGGCTGCCTATCAAACCAGGAAATAGGACGAAAAGTGCTTTGCACGGCTCTTGTACATACTTATTTATTTATTTATTGATTTATTTATTGCATATTTGTTCTTGTAGCTCCGCCGCTGCCCTGGAAACGCCAGTAAATTATGCAAATACTATGGTAAATTATGTGAAACAAAATGAATTGAATGTCACATAGGTGGTACGTTTCAATTATCAGCACTTCTGTACAGAGTATTTAAATGTGTGTGCATTGATGGGCCGTGTCAGTGACGCAGGACAGACTCCACTGACAGGCTGGAAACGCCGGCCTCTGAGGGATAAGGCTAGCCACTGGAACAGTTATTGAGCTGTTCACAGGCAGCCAGCGCCCGAGACAGAACTATAGATTATCTTGCGTAAAAAAAAAAGGAGCAAAAAACTGTTGGACTACAGAAGGAAAAGAACATGTTCCTTTTCATGTGGGGAATGTCGGGCTGTTCGATGGTGAAAGATTTACATCTGGTCCGTCTTGTGATCTCCTGCATACTGTAGTCTAGTGGAGGCAGTGCCCAAGATTTATTTAACCAGTGGGTCTTGGAAAGGTTTCAACACTCTACAGTAGGTCAGTGTTATAGAACCCTGTTGCATTCCAGTGTTGCCAGTAGTGACCGTTACATCAGCATTAGAATGTTCAGTTAAGAACAAACTTCTCATCACATGTCTGCAATCCCACGCTTTGATTGGTTAAGAAGACCTGAGGAAGTAGTCTTGGTCTTGGGGAATAGAAATTAAGGAAATGTACAGTACTGTGCAAACGTCTTAGGCACCTGCATAACATTCTGTACAGATAAGGGGGCGGCCTGTAGCATCGTGGTTAAGGTAAATGACTGGGACACGCAAGGTCGGCGGTTCTAATCCCTGTGCAGCCACAGTAAGATATGCACAGCTGTTGGGCCCTTGAGCAAGGCCCTTAACCCTGCATTGCTCCAGGGGAGGATTGTCTCCTGCTTAGTCTAATCAACTGTACGTCGCTCTGGATAAGAGCGTCTGCCAAATGCCAATAATGTAATAAGATTCTTTCAAAAATAATTCAATGAAACATACTATACATTTCACATTACATTTGAGTAATTTGGCAGAATAGTTAAAAACTGAATCAAATCAATATTTTTTGTGACCACCCTTTGGTGTTAAAATCACTTCTCTGAGATAGCTAATGCTGTCCTGCAGTTCTAGAAGACGATCAGCAGGGAGGTTGTTCCAAGCATTTTGGAGAACTTCCACAGTTCTTCTGCAGACTTTGGTTGGCAACTTTCTTCTTCTGTTCTCAGACAGGCTTGATCAAGTTTTTATGTAAAAAGTAGTCAATTGCTTACAGTAATATGTTACTTTTTTAAATTAAATACAAAAATGTATATTTGGAAATCTCAAATGTGTTCTTAGGCGGCACGGATGGTGCAGTGGGTAGCACTACCGCCTCACAGCAAGGAGGTCCTGGGTTCAAATCCCGGTCGGCCGGGGCCTCTCTGTGAGGAGTTTGCATGTTCTCCCCATGCGCACGTGGGTTTCCTCCCACAGTCCAAAAACATGCAGGTTAGGCTGATTGGAGAGTCTAAATTGAGTGTGTGAGTGAATGGTGTGTTTGACTGGCGACCTGTCCAGGGTGTATTCCTGCCTTTCACCCAATGTATGCTGGGATAGGCTCCAGCCCCCCACAACCCTGTTCAGGATAAGCAGGTTAAGATAATGGATGGATGGATGGATAGTTTGGAATAATATAAATGTAGGTGTCCGTGTATAAATGTCCGTGTTTGCGTGGGTTTCCTCTGGGTACTCCGGTTTCCTCCCACAGTCCAAAGACATGCAGGTTAGGCCGATTGGAGAGTCTGAGTGTGTGAGTAGGCTGAGTGTGTGAGTGAATGGTGTGTATGCCCTGTGATGGACTGGCGACCTGTCCAGGGTGTATTCCTGCCTTTCACCCAATGTATGCTGGGATAGGCTCCAGGCTCCTGCGACCCTGTTCAGGATAAGCGGGTTAGGATAATGAATGAATGAATGAATGAATGAATGAATGAATGAAATGTGTTCTTTTATACTAATACACCCAAAAAAATAAACATATATATAATCTAGGGTGCCTAAGGCCTCTGCACAGTACTGTATGTGTTTTCGTTTTGTGTGTTTTTGTTTTATTTGAAAAGACTAGGCTAAACGCTAGCCAGCAGTAGACGTGAAGGACATTATAATTCATTGCCGAGAAATGCCGTCAGTGTTGTACAGGGAGCCGTGTCCCATTGGTATCGATTAAGGGGTAATGTAGTGGAACTTCAGTGGACCCTGACATTATGGGCCTCCAGGCCACGCCTGTGTGGAGCTGCAGTGTGTGCCTAAGCGACCCTAAGTCTCGCTGTTCCTCCGAAATGTGTCCTAGATCCGGAGAAGTGACTGCCGTAATCACCCAGCGATATATTGAGCTTCCTCTTCTGATGGGAATGTTCCTCTCCCAGTAAGGGTTTCTTTGCTCTAATCCCGAGTCCTGTTTGTGTTTGGCCATGTAGGTTACCTTGTGGGTCATTATTGGAGTTGTGCAAAACTCTGTTCAGGTAGGCAGGCTTCCTGTTCTTTCTCCCCTTTAAAGTTGCTTAATTGTGAGAGAGACACACGCACACACACAGCAGGGTGTACATATCACAGTGTATGTGTGTGTGAGAGAGAGAGACACACACAGCAGGGTGTACATATCACGGTGTGTGTGTGAGAGAGAGAGAGAGACACACACACAGCAGGGTGTACATATCACAGTGTATGTGTGTGTGTGTGAGAGAGACACACACACACAGCAGGGTGTACATATCACAGTGTATGTGTGTGTGTGTGAGAGAGAGAGACACACACACAGCAGGGTGTACATATCACGGTGTGTGTGTGTGTGTGTGTGTGTGTGTGTGTGTGTGAGAGAGAGGGAGACACACACAGCAGGGTGTACATATCACGGTGTGCGTGCGTGCATGCGTGCGTGCATGCGTGCGTGCGTGCGTGCGTGCGTGCGTGCGTGCGTGTGTGTGTGTGCCTCTACTTTAAATTCTTCAGCACATCAGGTCTCTCCACAGACAGCAGAGCGCTCTGACGTTTTCTTCACGTTTGTCTTTGTTTTTCACTCCAGGGTATTGGTTTACCTTTGAAAAAGGATGTGAGAGAGAGAGAGACACGGAGACACACACGCACACACACACACACAGCATGGTGTACATATCACAGTGTGTGTGTGTGTGTGTGTGTGTGTGTCAGTGTGTGTGAGAGACACGACAAAGAGAGAGGCAGTGAGAGAGAGGGAGAGAGAGAGACACATACAGCGAAAGCCAACAAGAGAAAAAGGGAGAGAGAACATCTGTTCAAGTTCAGTTTCTGTGGGATTTTTCCAGTCACTTGCCGTCTCTTCATTCACCGGGCTACACAGCGGCACTGCATGGCTTCACATCACATGTGCTGTGAGACGCTGAGAACCCTTTCTCATGAAGCTCTCCCATTACCCCCACACGCAGTAAAGTTCTCACTGTTACTGGACTCATGTACTCTGAGTGAATTAACACTGGACATTTTACCATGTGCCAGTGCCATACACAACCATAAGAACCAGGCCAGTTCCACATATAAACATTAGACGCATAATTTTTTTTCCACTGGATTGATTGATTGATTTTTTTTTTTTCTTATGATTTTTTCCCTCTGATTTGATTTCTTCCTTTGATTCTTTTCCTCTGATTTCCTCTGGAAAAAGAATATGGATGGAATGAGAATGAAAATCACTGTGATGTTTTGATGATATTTACTACACTTCGGAAAGGATCTGTGGGAGAGATAATTGTACACGCCAGCTGACACATCAAATCCGGCAACTGCACATGGCGACACTTCAGACCCCCAAGTTGTCCGTATAATGGGCGATACTGTAGGTGGGTTCCGTCTGATTGATGGCTCCAGGGGATCAATACAAAGAGGGACATAGTCTACCACAAAACACTATCAGTACCTGATTGGATAGCACCGCGTTAATTTGTTTTGGCAAAAGAGAACAATACGGCAGACTGTTTTTGTAAACGTTTGTAAATGTTTTGTATTCCTCCTAAACCGTCCGCGAAAAAGGGTTTCTGAAAACATCTGGAGCGAGAGATAAGCAATGCAGGTGCTGAGTCTCGAGTTTCAGCCTAGTTTTGTGAGCCATGCAAGCGGTGCTGGACATGCTTAATTTGCACGGGCAGATCGCCGTATGCAAATACAGAACCGTCAAACACTGGGGTTCCACCAGGGATTAGGGGAATCATGAGAACATCTCACATTGGGCCCCACCACCCAAACATAACCAATGTTGCGATACTTTTTTGAGGGACCTTGTCAGTCAGGGCCTAACCCCCCACCCCCTTTTATCACCCCTGCTCAAACATTACATTATTGGCATTTGGCAGACGCTCTTATCCAGAGCGACGTACAGTTGATTAGACTAAGCAGGAGACAATCCTCCCCCTGGAGCAATGCAGGGTTAAGGGCCTTGCTCAAGGGCCCAATGGCTGTGCGGATCTTATTGTGGCTACACCAGGGGATCGAACCACCGACCTTGCGGGTCCCAGTCACGCACCTTAACCACTACGCTACCGGCCGCCCCTCGAACGTACACGGGGCTCGCTGGACAGCGGACCTCACGCTCCCCGGCGCTCTCCGTAGAGGATGAATGGGACTGCCAGGCTGATTCGGTGGGTGAGTTCCTCTCCAGTGGCAGCTGACCGTACCACAGGCTGCACATCCTCGGCTGTTTCAGTGCAGGAGGAGAACCAGGCCCGTCGCTGACGAAACCCTCCCGTTTCCATGGGAACACCGCGGGCCACGGCCGTTCAGACGGGGGGCTGCCTGACTCCCGCCCTCGGGGCTGAACCGGGGAGCCGGACCGACCCGGCCCTGTTCTGGACCCACCGTGGAGCTCAGGAGATCACAGGTCTCCTCAATATTTTATCTCCTGCGTCACGTGTCAAACTCCTCCAGTCCTGGAGGGGCCGCAGTGTCTGCAGGTTTAACTCCAGTCCTGGAGGGGCCGCAGTGTCTGCTGGTTTAACTCCAGTCCTGGAGGGCCACAGTGTCTGCTGGTTTAACTCCAGTCCTGGAGGGCCACAGTGTCTGCTGGCTTAACTCCAGTCCAGGAGGGCCGCAGTGTCTGCAGGTTTAACTCCAGTCCTGGAGGGCCGCAGTGTCTGCAGGCTTAACTCCAGTCCAGGAGGGCCGCAGTGTCTGCAGGTTTAACTCCAGTCCTGGAGGGCCGCAGTGTCTGCAGGTTTAACTCCAGTCCTGGAGGGCCGCAGTGTCTGCAGGTTTAACTCCAGTCCTGGAGGGCCACAGTGTCTGCAGGTTTAATTCCAGTCCTGGAGGGCTGCAGTGTCTGCAGGTTTAATTCCAGTCTGCTGCTATGCAGTACATCAAGCTCCCATTACATTACATTACATTAGTTATTTAGCTGACCCTTTTATTCAAAGTGACTGACAGTTGATTAGGCTAGGCAGGGGCCAATCCCCCCTGGAGCAATGTGTGGTTAAGGGCCTAGAGCTGCACTGATTTTATTGTGGCTACTCTGAGGCTCGAAACACCAACCATTTTGGGTTGTTCTCGGCACTAGGTTGTTCAAGCCATTGATCGGCTAAAGAGTCCACACACCTTGTTCTCGAGGCCTTAATTTGCAGCTGACTGAAAGGAAACCACAAAAACCTGCAGACACTGCAGTCCCCTGGGAAATGGGGTTTGACACCCCTGTTCTGGATGGAAAAAACTAGATTCTGTGTGCACTGACTATCGGTCCTTGTGCAGGATTCTGGCCATGCTCACTGCTGTGTTTTCCCGTGTGCTGCTGCCAGAACGTCCCATATGTGAGTCTTCTATTAAAAAACACACACACACACACACACACACACTCACACACACCACACACACACACACGGAGGGGCTAATTATATTCCGAGTCCCTGCGGGCAGTTCTCACACTTCACTGAGTTAGCCGGCCTCGACACCGGAGGCCTGGGGAACTGAACCTCGCTGGTCAGGGAGACGCAGTGCCGCTGCAGGGCCGCGGGCGGGTCGTTCACCGTCACACACAGCGAGCCAGAGCAGCGCCGAGAGCTAACCCCGTTAGCAGGGGGGCGCTCGACAGCTCCGAATGCGTAAAATGTGTTTCACCTGGCCGGTATCGGGACGCGTCGGCGACGAATACTTCGACCTGACGTCTCTCCAATAACCTCTCTCAGCTCCCTGCGAGTTCTGCGAGCGACATGCGGTGGCTGTCAGTGTAGAGAGCTTGGCGGAATTTGTTAGCGTCGCACAACGCTAGGCTAAAAAAAATATCTGCGAGTAAATATGGCTGGTGCGGTACGCTAGCAATATCTGAACATCGCTTATCCTGACGAGTGTCTTCGTATCGCCATAGCTAATGTACTTCCTCTGACTCTGCCCCCAAAAAAAATCTACGGGAGCATAGATGGATTTTGACTACCCTCTCAGATCCGTTATCCTGATTCACACAGATGAGGGGGGTTTGGGTCGAAGCCCCCGAGCTGTTTCTGCGTGACAGCCTTTAGCAGGGAAGACGTGGGGTAGGATGCATTGGCCGTACACGGCTGGGGCTCACCATGGCTGGACACAGGCTGTGTGGATAATAATAGAGGCTGAGGGGTTTTGTCCTGCTGTAAAATCCAGCTACATATGCCAGCTGGACCAGCTTTCAGTTGAGCTGGTCAAACTGCTCGTAAGCTGGTCAAAGGCTGGTCCAGCTGGGTATGAGCTGGTCAACCAGCATGTGCTGGTGGCTTGTCTGAGGTGGTAGCTGGCCGACCAGCTACCCGCTGTTTCAAAACCTGGCTTGAACTATATGTGGCATCGGTTCTGCTTTCCCGGTCGCTTGCGGCCATTTTGAGAAACCTCAGAGGGGGAACTGGTGAGGAAGAGAAACAGAAGTGCAGATGAAGTTCAACCACCACACCTGAGCAGAGTCACCAGGCAGCTACAGGAAGTGACGGGGTGTCTGTACGTTTTGTTTTACTGTACATATAGCCTTGTTTTGTTTAATTATGAGGCTTACTTCCCTCAAAAACGTTCTGTTTCTGGAAACGTTTTTGATCCCCCCCATTGACTGGCTGCAGCCACAGCTATTAGGTTATGAGGCTTTGCCAACTGTGTTGGCAACAGAAGTGTCCAGTTTTATATCCTCTATATTTTCTGCAACATCAGCCAATCCTGCCTTACATGAAATACTTCAGGCTGTGGCAAGGATGAGTTAAGTTTTGTAAAATTCACGTTATAATAAGCACTATGCAGAATATGCTAGCATAGTCAAATAACCGTAGCACACATCTTTAGATTAAGTATAGCATTCACTGTTTGTTTGACTATTGCTGTGCAGTCAGAACTGTGAAGACATAGCTTGCTCAACAAACTGTACCAAGACGGAGTATTTCCTGCGTTTCATAGAATATTCTAAATGCATATTATATAAAATCATCATATAAAATTCAGGAAGGTAGACGTTGTGTTTACAGTACATACTTGCTGGGCTATAAACCAGTTTTCCCATCTCCTAACCCCAATTTATGTCCCTGTAAATATCTCTCACAGAGTCTTAAACACTTATTGATTTTTTTTTTTTTTTCAAGAGGGGAGATTCCTGGAAAACTTTAAAATGTTTTATGTCGTTCCTTTGGTTAGTACCCTTGTGAATTGAAAAGCAGGGACCCGGAATCTCAGTCGGCTTCCACTCCGACGTCAGCTGAATGGGGAATTTTTTGATTTGTGATTTTCAATTTAAAATTCTCAAATGTCAACATTCCCAATTTGACTTCAAATTCCCAGTGTTCCCTGTGCCTTTCTCCCCCAGTGTTTCTCCGTGATTAACGAGGGCCAGGAGGGGGAGTCTGATGCTCCCTGAGCGGGGTGCGGTGTGGGGGGGCCTCCCGTGTGCCACAGGTCGCAGGTCGCGCGTGCGGGAGTGAGTGGCTCTGTGGCGAGGTGCGTGAACGCTTCTCTCCGCCGCGTTCGGAGTCACGTTCAGACCTGCGGCCCGGGGCCGGCTGCACGCTGCAGATAAGAGGGACACACCTGAGGCGTGTGTGTGTGTGTGTGTGTGTGTATGTGTGTATGTGTGTGTGTGTGTGTGTGTGTGTGGTGGTGGGGGGGGTTGCGGGGGTCTCTCCTGGCCTAAGTTCAGAATGAGCTTCTTTTTTTTTTTTTTTGATATTTTTTAGGCCTTTTTCAGCTTTATTGGACAGTATATAGAGACAGGAAGAATGGGGGCGAGAGAGAGGGAAAGACATGCGACAAATTGTCGGACGGTCAGATTCGAACCGTTGACGTCGCGGCTCGCAATGAGCATGCGGTCAGTGCTCTGCAGGCTGCGCCACCGAGACACCCAGAATGGGAGAATTTCAACTTGTGTTTCCAACCAAATCTGTCCCGTTTTTTTTTTTCGTTTTTTAACAATTGCCCGGTCTCACTATAAGTCCTGGGCTGCGCGGCTGGATTTGTTCTCCCTGACTGAAGCAGCCTTCTGCGGTGAAGTCCCAGATCGCCAGGGCCTGATCCGTGTTCTAGAGCTGGGCTCTCTGGGTGTCCCCCAGCGTGTGGATGTAATCGCCCGGTGGGTCTCTCTGAGCGCTACCTGCTGAAGTCCCGGCACTCTGGGGTGAACGCCAGCCCCGGTACCCATGGATGCTCTTCCCATTACAACACCAGAGGTTACTGCGTAATGACCCTGGAGCTCATCTCTTCAGGGCCTGCTGTCTGTGCCTACGCAGCACGTCAAGGTTCGTAGTTCAAGCCCCGGTGTAACCGCAGTAAGATCCGCACAGCCGTTGGGCTCTTGAGTTAAGGCCCTTATCCCCGCATTTCTCCCAGGGGGGGGATTGTCCCCGGCTTAGTCGAATCAAATGTAAGCCGCCTTGGATAAAACCGTCATCGAAATAACTGTAATGTAATGGAATAGATTGAAATAAAACGGCAGAGTGACATGTCCAACGCCAGCTACGAATAAGGAAACTCGCCGATGAGGAAAATTCACTCTTCTCCGAGCGCGAATAAATCCCGCTAATCATAACTCTTTCCCTTTTCTCACTAAATGAGGTTTGTTGTGTATCCTGACGGAGCAGGAAACCGTAAGGAGGCACTTCAGGCGGAAGCGGCGTTATCCACCGTAGGAACGCTTATCGCCATCTGTCACCGCGTTTAGGCATTTCTCCATATGCTGCAGAAAGTGCTGATGAATGCTCCGCGAAGCCATCGCCGAGACTCAGACACAGACCTCAGGCATTATTTCACTTTTATCTGTGGGCTGTTTGGTGGGATTTATACGGACGCCGTCCGCTGAGGCAGCTTTCCATCACCTGTCTGACTGCGTATGATAAGAGAGTAACAACCGCCACGTTTCGTCATCGTTATATCTGTGACAGTAATGATACGAGAGAAAGAGAGAAAGAGAGAATTTCCATGGTGCCATTCATAGATGGTTGAGAGAATGATATATGAAATACATATTGAGCCTATTACACAAATTGGCAGTAAAGTGCGATAGAAATTGAGAAATAATAAAATTGCTTTATTACCACTTGACATGATGTCTCCTCTAATTGGTAGCAGATTTATTAAAATGCCAGTCTAACAGATACGCTGATTTAGCAGAGACGGTATTTTAGTTATTTTTTTATTTTTTTATTTTTTCTTCCCACAAGCATCTGTTTTGGGTTGTCTTGATCTTTTGTCTCATCATAATTCTGTTGTCATCGTAATCCTCTGATGTCACCCTTTGTTTTGCCTCCAGAATTTAGATGTTGATTTAATGCTGGTAAACCTGGCAACAGACTCCATATTGAGGTGGGGAAAAAAACTGCTAAATTAAAAAATAAAAAAACAATATAAATATATACATAAATGGTTTGATAGGACCACCAGGAGGGGGCACACACATGCCATACATACTTATAGGCACTCATATTATACCTGCACATATTTTAAACTATATTTATTGCATATTCATCAAATTGTTGCACAAATGTAATGTCATTTATTTTCAGAATCCTACTTCAGACGTGGTTTTACACCAAACACGTTGCGACCTTGAAAAATGTGGTATCAGTCCATGGACACGAACTGGAGATGCCCAACCATGTAGTCAGGGTTATCTGTGACTGTGAACGTACTTAAAATGGCCAGTGGCATCTGTCCTTTCCTGATTATTCATGATGCTAATGAAGCGTCTAACTTTACAGGGTTTTCAATGTGATAAAAAGAAAAAAAAACCATGGCAATCAAATAACGCCGTTCTTTCCACCAGCCTCCTCAGAGATGAAAGCGCGATTTAAATTTACGAGTTTCAGCAGGCGCACCTTCTCTGCTGGCTCGTGCGCTTAATTACTGTGTCTGCGCGCGCTCGCGGAGGGCAGCGTGGTCTCGCGGGGCGCGGCATTGACTCTCCCGTAATCTCACTTAATCGCGTTTAATTAAAGCGTCTCCGCCTCGCTCCCCGCCCGGGTACCCCGCATCCTCCACCGCCAAAAACGGTATAAAACCCTCACTGAGCGCTTTATAAGGAACACTATACTAATACTGGGTAGGGCCTCCCTTTGCTCTCAAAACAGCCTCAATTCCTTGTGGCATGGATTCCGCAAGATGTTGAGAACATTCCTTTGAGATTCTGTTCCTCGTTGACATGATTGCATCACACAATTTCTACAGATTTGTCAGCTGCACATTCATGCTGCGACTCTCCCGTTCTACCACATCCCAAAGGTGTTCGATTGGATTCAGATCCGGTGACTGGGAAGGCCATTGAAGAATATTGAACCTGTCATGTTCATGAAACCAGTTTGAGACCAGTTTTTGCTTTGTGACATGGGGCATTACATTTACATTTACATTTTAGTCATTTGGCAGACGCTTTTAATCCAAAGCAATTTACAAGTGCATAGGTTCTACCATAAGTCAGAGCATCACATCCAGAAACTAGCAAAATACACAGGAAATGCTGTTCTAAACATAGTTGTCATCAGAAGTGCATTTTTTTTTTTTTTTTTTGGGGGGGGTGGGGGTTAGACAAGGATAGGGATATCAGAAAGGAGGGGCAGGGGAAATCAGGAGGGAGGACTAAGGTAGAGTTTGAAAAGGTGGGTTTTGAGTCTGCGTCGAAATAGGGGGAGGGATTCTGCTGTTCTGACAGTGGTAGGCAAGCCATTCCACCACTGAGGAACCAGAACGGAAAACAGGCGTGAACGTGCAGCTCGACCGCCAGGTGCACGTAGAGAGGGAACCGTAAGGCGACCAGAGCTGGCAGACCGGAGTGGTCTAGCTGGGGAGTAGGGAGTGATCAGGGATTGTATGTAAGGTGGGGCAGTCCCCTTAGCAGCCTGAAATGCCAACACTAGGGCCTTGAAACGGATGCGTGCGGCAATGGGAAGCCAGTGGAGGCCAATGAGAAGCGGGGTGACATGAGCCGACCTGGGCTGATTGGTGATCAGGCGGGCTGCAGCATTCTGGACCAGCTGGAGGTGCTTGATGGCACACGCTGGGAGACCGGCTAGGAGGGAGTTGCAGTAATCCAGGCGGGAAATGACGAGCGCCTGGACTAGGAGCTGGGTGGCTTTCTCAGTCAGGAGATGACGGATACGGCGTATATTATACGCATTATCATGCTGGAATTAGCTATTAGAAGATGGGTACATTGTGGTCATGAACGGATGCACATGGTCAGCGGCAATACTCAAACAGACTGTGGCATTTAAGTGATGATTGGTTGGTATTAACGGACCCAAAGTGTGCCAAGAAAACATTTTGCACACCATTACACCACCACCACCAGCCTAGACTGTTGACACAAGGCAGGTCGGGTCCATGGATTCGTGCTGTTGGCGCCAAATTCTGACCCTACCATCTGTATGCCTCAGCAGAAATTGAGATTCATCAGACCAGGCTACGTTTTTCCAGTCTTCTGTGAAATATTTTACCTGTCCAGTTTCGGTGAGCATGTGCCCACTGACAGAAGTAGAACCTGACAAGGTCTTCTGCTGCTGTAGTCCATCTGCCTCAAGGCCTCAGATGCTTTTCTGCTCACAATTGTACAGGATGGAGTGGTTATTGGAGAACTGTAGCCTGTCTGTCGGCTCAAACTGTCGGCCTCTCTCATCAACAAGGCGTTTCCATTTGGCAGACGCTCTTATCCAGAGTGACGTACAGTTGATTAGACTAAGCAGGAGACAATCCTCCCCTGGAGCAATGCAGGGTTAAAGGCCTTGCTCAAGGGCCCAACGGCTGTGCGGATCCTATTGTGGCTACACCGGGGATCAAACCACCGACCTTGTGGGTCCCTGTCATGTACCTTAACCACTACGCTACAGGCCACCTTGTCCGTCTGTAGATCACTTTTTCCCCCCCATTCTGATGGTTGATGTGAACATTACCTGAAGCTCGTGACTCATATCTACATGATTGTATGCATTGCGCTGCTGCCACACAATTGGCTGATTAGATAATCGCATGAATATGTAGGTGTACAGATTCTAATAAAGTGCTCAGTGAGTGTACGTCAGATCAGCTTGGCAACTGGGAAGAAAATGTTCTGTTCAGTCTGCAAAACAAACATATTGACAAGCGGGGTTTTTTTCTTTTTTTACTTTTTTTTCATTTTAGTTGAGTGTCGCTTTATTTGGAATGAGAAATAATGGCTTTTTGCACTTTTCACTCATTTGAAATTTGAAAGAGCATTACAAGCAGTCTGAAAGGTTTAAAAACTTTATTATTGCAGCTCTTTCAGATGCTGAGTCTAAAGACGTTTATCCTTGGCTACTGTCAGCTGCTGGCTGGACCGCTATGACTCTGCGTTTTCAATTCATTCCTCCCTTTCAGGTCATAACACTTGTCTTCTTTCGACTTACAGTGCATTTACCGAAGTCATTGAAACAACCCAACAAGATAAACTTAACTGGAGAGTAGACATTCATATTACAATGCACTTGTTACCAAGTTCTTTTACGCAGATATAACACTTGGTTCCAATATTTTGAAACTGTCTAAACCTCTAATAATTATGTTTAATAAATACACTGGGGATTAAAACAATCCTCATGCATTTCTTCTAATATGTTTGTTCAGGAAAATGTGAGAGCATAATTGGGCACCTTTATGTGTTTCAGTAACAATTATTTTTCTCTGTTTCCTAGAACAGTGGAAAGTTTTATATGATTGTATGTGTGTGCGTGTTTGCATGTGTGTGTGCATTCATGTGTGCATCTATCTGTCTGTGTGTGTGTGCATATTGTCTGTGTGTGTGTGTGTGTGTGTGTGTGTGAGTATACGTGCTCTGGCCTACTCACCCCACGGTGTTCCCCTTCAGGCTGGTTAAGTCCAGGGAAGACCCCGAGGGACGCCGTATCAAACAGCAGAAGAAAAGAAGTGAAATAGTTCACTTGTGCGTTTTATTTGTGAACTTCACAGCAGAAACGGGCGGCATCGTCTCTTTCTAACGGTCCCTCTTCTCGGGCGATCTGCGGAAACGGCGGAGAAACCCGCCGTAGGCATTCTGCGCAGCCAGGAGGAGGAAACACGGCAACAGCAACAGCAAAGCACCGAGCAGGCCGTGGCACCTGCAGCGTGTTAAAGGCCTCGGAAGCCGAGAGAAACGTGGTTCGTTTCCACCACTGTGCTGCAGCACACTTGGGTTCTTTTTCCTGGTTTGAGCGTTGGGGTTAATGGTGGGGGGTAATGACACCTGCACTGCCGTTGAGACACCAGCGAGGTACGCCTGAATGTAACGGCTGAGAATGCCCTCCGTCTGCAGGATTAACCCTTTAGGGTTTCAGATCACAGATCACAGATGTGTGATTTGGATACACGCGTGTTATACACGACAAGCTGAAACAGAAGTGACGTGGCAGGAACCAGAGTGAAATGAACCCTACGGGGGGCGTGTTTGACTGATGACAAATGAGGAGAATATTGATTGATTGTAGGAGAACAGAAAATTGACAGAAATTTGATCGACACACGCCCACTGGTACGCAATTCCGTCAGATACCTGAAGGGCTTCGTTAATATGGGGGAAAGCCTTGGTTGTTGTATTGTAAGGGTTGTTGAAAAAAATTCTGAATTAAATGTATGTATTTATTCAATAATCACTTTAACTTTATTAGTGGAGAGAAAATGTGTTACAGTCTCCATGTTGACTTAACGGAACGGGTCTCGGGAAGACTGGCTGTGTGGGACTGTTATTGAAACCATGGCACCACTACATCAGGCAGGCCCACGTCTTAATGGACCTCAATGGAAGTGTTATCCAGCTGGACCACTGGGACTAACCACTGGGACATCATTTCACTTGTCATGGGTTTTTTTAAAATTGCTATTTAAAATTCATTGTGCAATAAAATTGGAAGAAGTGTACACTTGTCAAATGAGGGAATTACAATAAAGCCTGACAACAATATTATGGAAACATGGGCCTGTACTTTACTTCTCATGCCTCGTTCAGTAATAATGCAGACAAGATGAGGAGCTGTTTGGTACTGCATGTTCCCGAGGTAACTGAGTTTTGGAGAAATCAGCGGCACTCCGATTATTATACTGTAGCATTTCTCCCCTATGACAACGTTTGATATCGAATATTATCATACTGGTCTGTACCGGAGTTCATAGACTGTTAGAAGCCTCGGTCCTGCATTATATCTGAAATTATACTTTCTGAAGTCAATTCTCCTGATGTATCTGAAATTATACTTTCTCAAGTCAATTGTCCTGATGTATCTGAAATTATACTTTCTCAAGTCAATTCTCCTGATGTATCTGAAATTATACTTTCTCAAGTAATTCAGCCTTGGGCCCTTCTATTGATTGCAGCCCAGGGGCAGCTACGTGCGTGAGTGAGTGTGAGTGTGTGTGTGTGTGTGCGCGTGTGTGCGTTTGTGTGCATGTGTGTGTGCGCATGTGTGTGTGCACGTGCGTGTGCGTGTGTGTGCGTGTGTGTGCGTGTGTGTGCGTGTGTGTGTGTGTGCGCGTGTGTGCGTTTGTGTGCATGTGTGTGTGCGCATGTGTGTGTGCACGTGCGTGTGCGTGTGTGTGCGTGTGTGTGTGTGTGCGCGTGCATGCGTGTGCGTGTGCGTGTGCATGCATGTGTGTGCAGAGGCTCATATTTCCAAGGAGTTAAACCCCGGCAGTCTCCTGGCTTTTCTTGCGCTTGTGACATCCAGAAGGATACGGGGTCACGGAGCCGTGAAATCCAACACAAAGACGCGGCGCTCCGTCAGGGACAGTGAGACCGGCCCGGCCCTGTTTCAGACACGACGCCGTCCTCAGACACGGAACCAGAACCCTCCCTCAGGCTGTCCGGCAGGGAGGCCGTGATGCACCCCTCTGTCCACCTGGGCCCCCCTGGGCCTTCTACCATCCCACCGGCCAACCAGGAGGCTGAGACTCAGAGAGGGCGTGGCCTCATTGTGGTCATGTGATGCTGATGCTCCCAGGCTACATATGCTGTGCCTTAGCTTTCTCACACGCTCTCTGTCTCCCCCTCTCTTTCTTTCTCCTTTTCTCTCTTTTTCTCCCCCACTCTCTCTTTCTCCCTCCTTTATTCTTCTCTCTCCTTTCCTTGCTCCTGACCTAGAAATCGATTGAGGTCCGCCATCTTTAAGGACATTGGTTTGTTGCGGGGGACGACATTGGCTTAGGAAGTAAGAGCAGTCGTCTGGCAGTCGGAAAGGTTGCCGATTCGATTCCGCCCTGGTTGCGTTAAAGTGTCCCTGAGCAAGACACCTAACCCCCAAATGCTCCTGACGAGCTGGTTGGTGTCTTGCATGGCAGCCAATCGCCATTGTTGTGTGTGAGTGTGTGTATTAATGGGTGAATTAGAAGCATCAATTGTACAGTGCTTTGGATAAAGGCACTATATAACTGTGCTTTGGATAAAGGCGCGATATAAATGTTGACATTTACCATACAAATTTGCTGACTTTGCTCTTGTGTATTAGAAGCCATTCACTGCAGCCAGGTTTGTATCTAGAATCTACTGTTAAATACAATTGAATTTCAATATTTGGAATAAACGAAACTTTGGCTATGGCCCATCTGGCACGTCTGGCATTGGTATTAATATTGCCCACAGGTACTTTTCATGTTGCTCTCTGTGTCCTACCTGATCTTGGGCACATCAGGAAGATGCTGTGTGCTGGAGAGTTAGGATCTGCCCCCCCTTCCTCCCCCGTCAGTGAGACGACTGCACCTCTTCCCAACCTCATCCGCACCTCTTCTCCACCTCATCCCCACCTCTTCCCCACCTCATCCCCACCCTCTTCCCCACCCCTCCTCCCCACCTCATCCCCACCTCTTCCCCACCTCATCCCCACCCTCCTCCCCACCCCTCCTCCCCCACCTCTTCCCCACCTCATCCCCACCCTCCTCCCCAACCTCATCCCCACCCTCATCCCCACGGGGAGAAAACCAGATCCTCCGCCGTCGTCCCAGACTGTCTGTCATCCACGCCGTCGATCTGACGATGATTAATGGTGGTAAACAGGAACAGGAAGCAGATGGAGACGGAGCAGACGTCCAGAACCGAAGGACCCCGGGGTGATGATGTCATCTTCTCGCAACATTCGACACGATCATAAAACTTTGTAAACTTCATAAACGGGGCGCTGTGGTAGCTGGCTGCTAGCAAAGTCTGACCCTACTAAAGTCACCTTTCCTCAAAGCTATGATTACACGCACTCTCGTAAATTGTAAATGGACTTCATTTATATTCTGCTTTTGTCCAAAGCTCTTTACAAATGATGCTTCTCATTCACACACACACTTACACACCAAAGGTCAGCTCGTCAGGAGCATTTAGGGGTTAGGTGTCTTGCTCAGGGATACTTCGACACACCCAGGGCGGGGGATCGAACCCGTGACCTTTATTGACTGCGAGTTGACCACTCTTACCCTTTTATACTTGGATGCAGGGTAAACAAATTTAGACTGTGGGGAACTTCTGTGCTTTTTCTCAAACTGTTTGCAATGGGCAGAAAAGTTCATACTGTCAAAACACCTTCAAGTAAATAAATAGTTTGGAAAAGCTGATGCTATTATCCAAAGCGATTTGCAGTTGACAATCCCCCTGTTTAACAATGTGGGGTTAAGGGCCTTGCTCGAGTGCCCAACAGCTGCATGGATCTTATCACGGCTATGCCGGGGCTTGAACCACCAACCTTCCAGGTCCTAGTCACGTACCTTAGCCACTAGGCTACAGGCTGCCCCAGTCATGTACCTTAGCCACTAGGCTACAGGCTGCCCCAGTCATGTACCTTACCTACTACACTACAGGCTGCCCCAATCATGTACCTTAGCCACTAAACTACAGGCTGACCCAGTCATGTATCTTAACCACTAGACTACAGGCTGCCCCAGTCATGTACCTTAGCCACTAGGCTACAGGCTGCCCCAGTCATGTACCTTAACCACTAGACTACAGGCTGCCCCAGTCATGTACCTTAGCCACTAGACTACAGGCTGCCCCAGTCATGTACCTTAGCCACTAGGCTACAGGCTGCCCCAGTCATGTACCTTACCTACTACACTACAGGCTGCCCCAATCATGTACCTTAACCACTAAACTACAGGCTGACCCAGTCATGTATCTTAACCACTAGACTACAGGCTGCCCCAGTCATGTACCTTAGCCACTAGGCTACAGGCTGCCCCAGTCATGTACCTTAGCCACTAGACTACAGGCTGCCCCAGTCATGTACCTTAGCCACTAGACTACAGGCTGCCCCAGTCATGTACCTTAACCACTAGACCACAGGCTGTCCCAGTCATGTACCTTAGCCACTAGACTACAGGCTGTCCCAGTCATGTACCTTAGCCACTAGACTACAGGCTGCCCCAGTCATGTACCTTAACCACTAGACCACAGGCTGCCCCAGTCATGTACCTTAACCACTAGACTACAGGCTGCCCCAGTCATGTACCTTAGCCACTAGACCACAGGCTGCCCCAGTCATGTACCTTAACCACTAGACCACAGGCTTCCCCAGTCATGTACCTTAACCACTAGACCACAGGCTGCCCCAGTCATGTACCTTAGCCACTAGACCACAGGCTGCCCCAGTCATGTACCTTAACCACTAGACCACAGGCTGCCCCAGTCATGTACCTTAACCACTAGACCACAGGCTGCCCCAGTCATGTACCTTAACCACTAGACCACAGGCTGCCCCAGTCACGTACCTTAGCCACTAGATTACAGGCTGCCCCAGTCACGTACCTTAGCCACTAGGCTACAGGCTGCCCCAGTCATGTACCTTAACCACTAGACTACAGGCTGCCCCAGTAATGTACCTTAGCCACTAGGCTACAGACTGCCCCAGTCATGTACCTTAGCCACTAGACCACAGGCTGCCCCAGTCATGTACCTTAGCCACTAGGCCACAGACTGCCCCAGTCATGTACCTTAGCCACTAGACCACAGGCTGCCCCAGTCATGTACCTTAGCCACTAGACTACAGGCTGACCCAGTCATGTATCTTAACCACTAGACTACAGACTGCCCCAGTCATGTACCTTAGCCACTAGACCACAGGCTGCCCCAGTCATGTACCTTAACCACTAGACTACAGGCTGCCCCAGTCATGTACCTTAACCACTAGACTACAGGCTGCCCCAGTCATGTACCTTAGCCACTAGACTACAGGCTGCCCCAGTCATGTACCTTAGCCACTAGACTACAGGCTGCCCCAGTCATGTACCTTAACCACTAGACTACAGGCTGCCCCAGTCATGTACCTTAACCACTAGACTACAGGCTGCCCCAGTCATGTACCTTAACCACTAGACTACAGGCTGCCCCAGTCATGTACCTTAGCCACTAGACTACAGGCTGCCCCAGTCATGTACCTTAACCACTAGACTACAGGCTGCCCCAGTCATGTACCTTAGCCACTAGACCACAGGCTGCCCCAGTCATGTACCTTAGTCTCTGGCCCTGTCTCAGTCCATCAGCACGAGTCACATCCAGGAGGCTCCGTGCGTGGTGCGTTTGAGTGCTGATTGTTTTTGACTTAGAGAGGTATGCTCATCAGAGATATGGGGCGCGGTCACGGGCATCATCCTGCTCCCTTCCACTGCGATCCGGCAGCGTAGCGCAGCTGCTCAAAGCTCCACATCCCACAATGCACTGCTCCCAGCCAGCGGGGTACGGTTTCTCACGGGCCCAAGTTTGTGACAGATTCTCACATAATATTCTAAAGAGGGATCACACTCTTTGAGAGACGTGCCAACGTTAGAATTCCTCTCACCGACTCAAAAGACTGACTCAAACGCAGGTGGATACGGAAACCAGGAAGCACACAGGAGAGAGACAGTTTAACGGATATAAATAGGCTTCCTTCCCAAAAGCGCGGATCAATAATTCTATAAAACCCTTGTAGGAAGTGACCTGGGGGGACCTTTGTAGGCTGAGTGAATCAAAGCTTCCCACACCCGAGAAGGTGTGCAAATCTGTCACTGCCCTTCGACTCCTGGAGAAAAGGCAATCGCTCACTGGAGCAGACCCGGTCATAAAGCCATGCGACCTTTCCCTGAACGCGGACCGCATTTGTCACAATACGTTCTCTCATCCCCGTTTCTTTCGCACTGTTTGTGCTAGAAATGTCACCTTTTGACTGTGCCGTTTGCTGTAATTGATAATAATTAAGTGATCGGCAAATGAGTCACATGAACTGATTGAAGCAATTATTTACTGCGTGTGTGCAGTATTTGTACACTTTCTGAAAACCCTTCTGAAATTATTGAATTTAACTGTTCAGTCGAATTGCATGAAATATATTGAACCAGCTCTCTGAAGTAGGTTGTAATTAATTATGAACATTCCAGAGTAATTAGACTAATTTTAGTGACTGGCTTGGGCCTAATTAATTCAACATTTGGTTCGGTTGATTTGCTGGTATCTCCTTTGTGCCAGGGATACAAAAATCCAATTAGCTGCAACATATCTGACCAATACCAATGAGCATGATAGGCAATAATACAGAAATGGCAGACAGTCCCCTTTTAAAAATTTGCCATTAAAATATTGGCAGACAGTCCGTAAGTCTCCCATGTTCTATATCTCTTCAGTGGGGAATAACTTGGCTTAATTTCCCTTAAATAATTACACGATACTGTTGGCCTTGGATCCTCATTCAGGAGAGCACATAGCGGCATCTCAATATATTCCTTTTCCAAGGTATAATACATACACTGAAAATTTGTTTGACTCTTTCTCAGTGGCTCATTGAGTCTAGGCCAGCTTACGACCAGCTTGACCAGCTCAATTTCCAAGCTGGCATTGATGGGGTTTACAGCAGGGCCCCCTCGGTTTGGATTCCAGACCAATGACCCAGGCCCTGTGGAGCAGAAGGAAGATGAAGATGTTCAGCGTTGATCTAACTCTGAGCTTCATCATGCACTCCAACGAAGCATGACCAAGACCGAAACTAACCTCACTCCCACCGTGCCATGTCAAGCCATGGCTCTCAGAATAGGTTCTTTACCACAGCCATAACAGATATGGTCACGAGTCTGCAGCTTGTACACACAGATAATGTGCAGTGCAGAAGGATTTAGCAAACTCTGGAGCCAGACATAGTCTGTACAGGCATGTATACATTCATTTGAAACAGTTGACTGTAATATAAATATAGAATTAGGATGACTATTCAGTTCTCAGTGACTGGGCGTTTGGAACAGGTCTGCATTTTTGCCTGTAGCAAACATTCTCATCCAGAGAAACAGATTGCACATAGATTACATTTCTATGTTTTTACAGATGGATATTTTACTGGAGAGTCTTGGGTTACATGGCTTTCTCTAGGATAGAATGCCAGCACCCCAGTAGAGAATCTAAAGCACAAACCTTTTAGATATAAAGCCAGTTCCCTAACTGCTGTATCGCCAGCCACCATCTTATCACCGTCAGAACATCTGTCCACAGAAAAGACATTTTGCTTTTTATGCACAGCGGGGGGGGGGGGGGGGGGGGGGTACTGAACAGCCACAGAGATACAATCTTCTAAGAAAAACTGTCAAAAGACGATCAAAACAAACTGTATTTTATCATATTTAAAGATGATATTTGCATGTTTGATGTTTCCTCTGAAAGTGGAAGATAGTGTGGTAGATAACAGATGATTATTCCATGGCTGTGGAACACATGATGTCATAAATGGACGATCATTCTGCATGTGGCTAGAGTGCAGTTTCATGTGATTTGATTGGTCACCACAGAGATAATGGCTCATACAGTAATGATGCTGTCACTGTATGCAACAACTCCTATCCTGTTTTAGGTTAATGGTCTGTTTAATAAAACCTTCAGCACATGCAAAAGCAATAACATGGCCAATGATTGGTCAAACTATTTGTTTTGCCGCAATCATTGGCCATGTTTTTTGTGTGCAAAAAGGTTTTGTGTGTGCTTATTAAGATCTTATTAAATCAAGCCCAAAATCATTAGAACTTCAGCTGTTGTACAGCAGTAATCCTCATCACATACCTACATTTATATTATTCCAAACTATCCATCCATCCATCCATCCATTATCTTAACCCGCTTATCCTGAACAGGGTTGTGGGGGGCTGGAGCCTATCCCAGCATACATTGGGTGAAAGGCAGGAATACACCCTGGAGAGGTCGCCAGTCAAACACACCATTCACTCACACACTCAATTTAGACTCTCCAATCAGCCTAACCTGCATGTCTTTGGACTGTGGGAGGAAACCCACGTGCGCATGGGGAGAACATGCAAACTCCACACAGAGAGCCCCCCGGCCGACTGGGATTCGAACCCAGGACTTCCTTGCTGTGAGGCGGCAGTGCTACCCACTGCACCATCCGTGCTGGGGACTACGAAGCTGCACTATCATAAAAAAAGGGACAATAGCTTGTTGATAGTTTGGTACCCTATAAGTACATAACATTCAACCCCTTGCCATTGGATTAATAATTCATTTGAACCTTTTTTTGTTTGCAAAAGATACGCATTTCTACCCAAAAGTATTATAACAGTATTATACCTGTTCCGTAGAGAACATAAATGTAGCTCCACCCGACCAGTATCTCTGTAATGTAATGTAATGTCATTTCTGAGGGTCTGTGCTCACTGGGGTTGTGTGTAAGCGTGACATTGAACATGCATGGCATTGCGTGACGTCACTGGGACACGGCAGACCATCGTATCCAGAGCCGCGCGATTCGTTTCACTGACACCGCGCTCCATAAACGATGACGCATGCAAGAATGTGACAATTGCTCAATCGTAGCGCGATTATAACAATGTTAGGGGAGGTTTGCTTTGGGGCACTTTTTTCCCCCACATTAATCAATGCTGACAGCTCCAGCCCTTTGCATGGGAGGAACATCCTGTCTACTTGTGCTTATCGATCGCTGCTCCAGATGAAAATTTGGTTTTGTTTCAGCGTGCACGTCGATTTCATTCCTGAGGGTAACGGGGATCATGTTGATAATTGCCGGTGCACGGCTGAGTGAGGGTAGCGTTATATGAGTTCCCAGTATATTCTCCCGGCTGTGGCTGGCTCCACCTGTGTGCACCGCAGCTAGCCGCTAGCGCTACACCCGGCTAGCCACTAGCGCTACATCCAGGAGGAGAGGAGAGGAGAGGGGAGGAGAGGGGCGGAGAGCTGCTCCTAAGGCAGGGAGGACGTCTCCTCAGACCTGCTCTGCATGGGTAATGGGGCTTGGGCCAATTAGCAACCAGGAGAGAAACTGCACGGCCAATTAGCAGCCAGGAGAGAAACTGCACGGCCAATTGGCAACCAGGAGAGAAACTGCTGGGCCAATTAGCAACCAGGAGAGAAACTGCACGGCCAATTAGCAACCAGGAGAGAAACCGCTGGGTTGCTGCGGTGGATGCTTCCCGGGTTCTCATTGGCAACACGCTCTAGAGATCTGAAGGCCTTTGGGAGGCGTTGGCCTTTAATGTGTTTTCATCTTGTGTATCTGCTCCCCCTGTTCTTTCTTCTCCTGTCTCTGACTCTTTCTTTTCCTCTCTCCCTCTATCTCCCGCAGTCGTCTGGCAGTCGGAGGGTCGCCGGTTCGATCCCGCCCTGGGTCTGTCGAAGTGTCCCTGAGCAAGACACCCAACCCCCAAATGCTCCTGACGAGCTGGTTGGTGCCTTGCATGGCAACCAATCGCTGTTGGTGTGTGAGTGCATGCAAAAAGCAATTGTACAGCACTTTGGATAAAGGCGCTATATAGTAAATGCCAACCATTTACCATTTACCATATCTCTATCCTTCTCTCACTCTCTCTTGCCTGCTCTCTCCTTTATACACAAATGCAAACACAAGCACACACACACACACAGGTTTTTCTTCATTGGCAACCAAGGACTATGGCCATTGTACCAATAATGTTGCTTAGCAGCAGAGGCGTACACAAAATATATGACTTTTTCCTGATGCAGGTTAGGCAGAAATTACATTTAGCAATATTGTGTTGGGCCTTATTGAACAATTATGCAAAAGCCTGACACATAACACCACAAAATAACCAGAAAATAAATCTGATCTGATCTATGGCCAGAACACTGATCACCCCCTTTCATCAAATCATTTATTAGTTCAAGAGAATATAAATATCCACCCATAATGCCCATCTGGCAGCCAAGACACAAGCTCTTAATTTGTATCCAGTCAGCTGGCAGGTCAGGGGCCCCAATAACCTTGTTTATTGGGCCATTATTGCGCACTCTGCCATAAGGGTTTCACGAGAACGCCCTTAGTACTCTCTATAAGCGGATATGGTCTGAGGAAAACTCAGGCTCACCCTGTCCCTGCGCTCCACGGAGATGAGTGAATTCGGTCGACCGACCAAAGAGCTTTCTTTTTGGAGATTTTTATGGCAGAATCTATTTTATGTGATTTTACGGGTTAAACTTCGAAGGGTGGCACGGATGGTGCAGTGGGTAGCACTGCCGCCTCACAGCAAGGAGGTCCTGGGTTTGAATCCCGGTCGGCCGGGGCCTCTCTGTATGGAGTTTGCATGTTCTCCCCGTGTCTGTGTGGGTTTCCTCCCACAGTCCAAAGACATGCAGGTTAGGCTGATTGGAGAGTCTAAGTTGCCCATAGGTATGAGTTTGTGAGTGAATTGTGTGTGTGCCCTGCGATGGACTGGCGACCTGTCCAGGGTGTATTCCTGCCTTTCGCCCAATGTATGCTGGGATAGGCTCCAGCCCCCCTGCGACCCTGTTCAGGATAAATGGGTTAAGATGATGGATGGATAGTTTTTCACGACCCATCGTGCAATTAAGGGTTAATGTTTAAGGGAGAAGAGGGAGCTGGGAGAAGGGTGTGTTGTGCTCTGGCCGACAACCGTGAGACAACTACTGAAGATAACGGACTGCTGCTCACACTGAATATGAACATTACGCAATCCTATAAAATTCAATATGCCAGCCACACACCTATAAATAAAAGGCCGGCAGGCTGTCTGAGCAGGGGAATAACTTCAGTAATAATTTAAAGCACTTGATCTAGAACTGTTGAAGGGCAGCGGGGAACAGAAACCCATGCCAGCCTCATCCTATTTTAATGAGATCATTTACCCGATACATTGATTCTGAAACCTCCGATATACCCAGCTCCCTATTCACAATGTTTTACTGAGATACATTTCTAATGTTCTGTGTAAACAGATAAATAAAACACTTTATAATCACCGTGGCAACGTAAGGACTCGAATCCAAAAACCCCTCAATTTTGGGCCAGGAGATTTTAAACCTATTTTAAAACTATTAAACATTAGTTATAATATTCATTCGTGATTATTTGAAAATGGAATGAAAAGTGTTCGGTTGCTTACTATGACCAATTTACAAAGATGTTTTAGAAAACTTATGTGGGTGAGATTTAAAGACTTTCCTTGCTTTAAATAGCAGAAATATGGTCAAAGATTCAGGTGCAATTCTTGCATCTTGCTCATGCTCTGGGTATCAGCATCGTGGCTGATTACCACCAATGCCATGATGCTGGCTGTCATAGAGATAATCTCTGTTCTATTTTATCCCTGAGAATGCATTCGCTAATTTATTTTTGATTCACATTTGTATCATCTCAGGAATGTAGTCTTCTCTTACCTTCAAATTTCCATTGTCAGTCAAATGCACAATGTTGTAATAATATTTTAAATAATATATAATATATGTACACTATTTTGTATACGTATAAAATGTGTAATAAAGGTCAATGCTGGTTATTAACATTGTGTTCTTTCTTTATTTAACATTGTTTAACTCAGGGAAAACACACCTGTGTGGTAATTATTTAACTTCAGGGCCATCATATATCTGAAGCAGAATAGTTTGACATATCACCCTCAGTGTGTTATCGTCCTCAGCAACATCTGTGGCAATAACAGCTTGGTTGAAAAAGCTGACGTCAGTCCATAGGTGTCTCGCTGGTCAACGCCTGCGCGGTGAGCTTTTCGTTGATACTTGGGATTGGCGGAGTGTGGGTAAGTTGGTTTCACTGAAGTCGCTTAGGAAACCGCATCTCGGAAAACGCTAAAGGCGCGCCCTTTTCGTCATCTTGGCTCAAACCTCCACGTTCTGTGTTGCAGCAATCGGGGGCGAATGCGACCGCGCACAGACGGAGCCATTATGGCGCTGAGCGCACCAGTTTCGTAACCTTGGAGGAGGGAGGAGTCTCTGGCGTTTCTGGAAGCTGGAACGGTAGCGGAGCGACGGGGGAAGAGGGGGGAATCTAGAGCAACGGTGAAGATAGCTTCAGCAGCATCTGAGATCCATTTTAATAGTATCGGAGGCAAGGCACGCCTGAGCGCAGCAAGTCTTGGCTTTGGGCGAGGAAATAAACAGACATGAGGGCTTTATAAAGCGGGGACCAGCTGAGCAGCTTCTGCGTGAGTTCGTTTTTCGAACATGCATGGGCTATTTCTAGTGCAATATTGATGTTATTTCAATACATCTGAATCTAGCTAACCGGTTAAATATAGAGCATCGACCGGAGCATCACAGGTGTAGTTATTATTTGAGGAAACGTATATCGATCCAGCAATAGAAACAACACAGACTCTGCACAGGACTGAGGCGGGCGTTTAATAAACGTTTGAAAATCACTGCTTTCTGGCAACGGAGGATTAAGGAGCCGGGAGACGAGGAGAAGGTGGGGCTGGGGACCCGGAGAAAAACGGACAAAATAGGAATAGCTAGCCAGCTTGCTTGCTAGCTACACCTCCGGCAGTGCTTTTGAGGGGACCGAGGGGAAAGCAAGAATTCTCCGCCTATTGGAATTTGGAGAGCTTACAAAAAGACCATTTGGTTGATCTCCCTCCCCCCATACGAGGACCAGGGCTAGCTGTATATTTTGGCCCTTTTGTTTGATCTAAAATATAACGTTTTGGACGGATTGCCCGGGGATACTTTCCCCATTCTTGCTGGACCATGGCCGACGACGACGTTTTGTTTGAAGACGTATACGAGCTCTGCGAGGTGATCGGAAAGTAAGTGCTCTGTTTGTTGGCTATAGTTGCAAATGACAGTATGATACGAAGCTGTCTGCGTGTTGGATAATGCCGTTTATGATGGTCTGGTTTTAAATTTGCATGTGTATGTGCATCCATATGTGCAACTAAATGGAAGCTTTTCGCGGCGTTCGCCCATTGCCCACCACGTTCATTGAACATGACTGTCTTGACCGACGCATCGATCAAGTTCA
The DNA here is from genome assembly GCF_963514075.1 of Conger conger. Lineage (NCBI taxonomy): Eukaryota > Metazoa > Chordata > Actinopteri > Anguilliformes > Congridae > Conger > Conger conger. The sequence continues at coordinate 3,311,151 of NC_083776.1, forward strand.
TTGGAAGACGATTAGGTAGCCGGTTATAAATCATTTCCGCACTGAAAGGAGCAAACGTCTACCCAATATGCATCGCATCATTCGCGAGAGCATGCAAGCCGTTGTTCAAGCGAATATTTCACATCTTGCAGAGGTGTTACCTTATTGAATTTGGAGAATATGAATACATACGCGTCTACGTATCCTAATTCATTTAGCTGGCTAGCTCTACACGTCGGGCTACCAAATACAAATAATGCTATTTTAATAGACAGAGGTGGGTAGCTACCTGCCATCTAGTTGCAGTGCGTTTACAGTTCGCAGCGACCATACTTTTGCTCTCTAGCCAACGCATCCTTAAGTTGGGAAGCCATTTAAATCACATTTTCAAGCTGAGAACGAGGGTTAATAATTATGTTTTATTTTTTAACCAGGGGCACATTTTCTTGATTCCTACCGGCGACTAGATTGGAAACGCTGTTGCGGAAAAATAGTAGCCGAGTAGCTGTAGACTTGGTTAGACTACACCTGTACATTTCAAGCTAACCTCTACACCAATGTCTGATGACCGGTCAAACCAGGGATGGTAACGTCTTGCTGGACAGATATTTAAAACTCAGGTCCCGTTCGGTGTATTTGTTTATGTAGATAACCTGATGTGTTCTTGGCTAATGCGGTCATACTATTTTTGCAGTAGCCTAACTATTGACATGAGAATTTAAAAATATTTAACGTTTTACCAAAACGAGTCCCATCGGAGAGTAAATATTGCACCTTGTTTAGCTAGTGGAATCGGCAACTTGATTGAACGTGAAAGGAATCTGCAAATTCCTTCGTGTAAATGGTGGTAACTTGAAATCTGGCTCACTAGCTAACCCTGGATCACTAAGCTTTCAAATTATTGATGTCCACAAACCGCAGAGATATTTAAACCGTCACGCTGTATCAACTCTTAACTATGAAATTGATTCAGTTAGCCAGACAGTAGAGCTATGGAATTTAAAATATAGCGCGGAGGGGTGATATTGAACCGTCAGTGCACATCAGTTGAATGTGAAGTTCTGTTTTTAATTCTGTCCATTCACAGACTGAATTCAAATTAAATTCATGAATTGAAAAATCCTGATTATTGGTGTGTTTTTTTTATTTTTATTTTTTATTTGTGAATTACACTTTGCCTGTTCATTTTGTGAATTGAAAATGGAATAGAGTTGAACCCTGCGCCATTTGCTGGCGTTGTTGATGTTAAACTGGGGTTATATGGCAGCTGCGTCTTTATGGGACGGGACGAATGAAACGGCCATAACCTAAGGGTACACATCTGTTTATGTGAATGAGGGTTCACGTCACCTAGGGTGTGTGGGTGTGTGTGTTTGAGAGAGAAAGCGCGAGAGAGAGCACACACACAATCATTTCCCTTTGAAAACTTGAAGGAGCTGTGCGCTGTCCCTGTGGAGTTGATGGCTTAGGGCACGTTGAGTTCTGGAGGCATTTGCAACTTGAAATCAGCACAGACTTGTTTTTATTGCGTGTGAAAATCTGGTTGTTTACTTTGCGACACTGATTTTGAAGTCCTACACTAAGAGACACAAACCTTATTAGTAAGTATTAAAAACTTGAATTGCTGTCACGGTGGTGTGTAAGTATTTGAGGCATCACCAGCACTTATCTGTATGATGTTTTTTGTACATTCAGAAAGATTGGCTACATTGTGAACTGAGCCCTTTTACCTTCAGTTTGGTCAAACATAATACAAGGAATGGGAGTGAAGTGTATCTGTATTTCTCACTGGAGAAAAAAAATATTCAAATATTACAGAAATCACCAAACATGTGAGCAATGCAACAGCACCAGGCTGCAAAACATTTTATTCTCATTTATCATTAATAATTTATATGAAATGGCTGCTTTGTGCCTGCTTGCTTGTTTTCAGTAACGGGGTGCCATATGGTTCTGTCCACTTGCACGATGGAGTCACATTACATGACATGACATTACATTACATTATTGGCATTATGGCAGACGCTCTTATCCAGAGCGACGTACAGTTGATCAGACTAAGCAGGAGACAATCCTCCCCTGGAGCAATGCGGGGTTAAGGGCCTCGCTCAAGGGCCCAACGGCTGTGCGGATCTTATTGTGGCTACACTGGGGTTCGAACCACCGACCTTGCGTGTCCCAGTCATGTACCTCAAGCACTACGCTACAGGCTGCCTTGGCTACTTTCAGCCTTTGCAAAAAAAAAAAAAAGTTTGGTTTCACGTCATCGACCGCACGGAAAATGGGAGTGTTTTTTTTGCCCACGGCGGCCGTGTGTTGTTATGAGGAGGCTGGGCCTGGGGGCCTGTGGTGTGCTGGCACAGAGAGACGCTGTGTCTCCAGGGCTCTGCTCTTAATGTGCTGAGGCTGGACGCCTGCCGCCTGCCCTGGCTGTGACATCACAGCTGTGACATCATCACCAGGCGCCGAGAACAGCCTGTCCCGCGGCGATGCACATCCGTTCACGTCCTGCAGGATCCCGTTCGGTCGCGCGGATCAAATTGTCTGCTTGTGCGGGGCTGGCCTGGAAAGGCCCTGGCTCTGTGTGGGGAGACAATAATGTGTGGACAGTTTTACATTTTCTGGTGACAGGGCAGGTAATAACGATATTAATAATAATAACAACAACAATAACAATTATATTAAACACTTTTTAGAATTATCGTCACTCATTTTTATACGACTAACTGCAGCCCAAAGTGCTTTACGTTAAAAAGAAATGTACAATAAACAAGTCAAGAAATGCATAAAGAAAAAATAGTGGCTATGTGTGGAATAACGTCAAAAAACACAACGCAAATACAAATGTGATCAGCCAGATGTTAGAGTGGTGTGCTGATGGTGCCTCTCTGGTGTCCGGAGGCAGCGTGCGAGAGGCTGTGTTTCACCCCCCCTGCCTGGAGAGGACTGAGGGGTGAGGTGGCGTGACACACCTGCCGTGTCTCAGCTGCCGGTTCGGCGAGCCCGTTCTCTCTCACGCACCCGCCCGTGACATCCGCTTCCCCAGGCCCGGGAGAAAGATTACAGAACAAAACGCCCTGAGGTGAGACAACCTGGGAGACTGAGACAGATGTCCGATTGATTCTGAGACTCTTTTTGAACGATAGACTCTGTGTGGCTGTTTGTGTAAAGCAACAAAGTATGAAAAAGGCTTCCATTACGTGATGAAGGGATCAATCATCAATAAGCATCAATCATCCGATGGCAGTTTGATTATAAAGTGGCACAAGTTTTTGTGCGTACTATTGGAATCGCAGGGGTAAGGTGGGTAGGATGCTAACGAGCACACGCACGCTAGCCGCCCACCAGTGTACACGGAACATTGTGCTGCTCTTTTTGGGTTGTCATGTGATCGGAGACGTCCCACATGGAAGCCTTGCTAATAAAGCGATGATGTCCGTTAGCTCTTAATTGCATTGTCGAGCCACTACAGTAATTCTAATGATCGTGGTGAAAATCAGAGCAGTATTTTTAATCTAGCGTCAATATGGTCTATTATTTAAATTAATATTGTAGTTTATGTTTTTACTCTAATTGGTACTCGGGCAGTAAAAGTTCATTAAGTTCTGCTAAGATTAGGTGCACTTTTAACGTAATTTGTCATCATAATATTCCTCCTTTAAGCAATAACCTTACAGAATGGTAGAATTATGGATAAAATAAAATATTAGTCTGGAAAAGTGGGGCGGAAAAGCATGGGTCCCTCTTCCCAACGAGCTGCGCCCAGGGAAGGGAAAGTGGAGTTGTAGGAATCACAAGATGGATTTTTCCAAGCCATTGTTTGGGAGCGTGTATAAAAATACGCTGAAGTAGCACTTTTATCACACACCGCTGCACTTCGACTGTACCACAGCTCAGTGGCTTTCATACCACCGGTGATGAATTAGCCCAACTGAAAATCAAAATATCCTGGGACTGATAACACCTGCTTATTCATTGTGTAATTGCGTCTTCCGTCAACATGATAAAATTACACTGGATGCACTAATAACTAACAAGTCGCATCTACTAATTTAGCGCTGATGCTCTCATGCCATGCAGAAAGCCGAACAGCCTCGTGTAATTAACAAACGAAGCAGCGCTAGTTCATTGTACTGCAGTTTCCCCACTTATACATTATTACAGTGCTTTTGAAAATAAACACGGGGAGAGTGTCTCGATGAAGGCAATTAAGTGAATAAAAAGTTTTCTAAATGATCATAACAAGGTGAATAATAAAGTAATTACGCAGGGCTCTCTTATGAGAGACCCAGCCGTCGGAGCCCGTGACATCGCCCACAGAACGTATGGCTTCTGCGTTTCCTGCGCTGGGTTCTGCTTCTCTTTGACGGTGGGATAAAACAGTCGACTGATCTCAAATACTGGAGCTGTCAGGACGGATCTTCCACAATCGCGGATGATGTCATTTATCTTTGCCCCCGTGCGGCGAGCCGGTTTTGTCACTTCCTGTTGGTGTTGTGTTCTGGGTTGAGGAGGGGGCGCGTCAGAGTTAAACGGAGGTAGCGGATCTTCGCACTTTGGCGAGCGGTAACCCCATCGGTTCTGTCTGACCCGGCCGTCCCTCCCCGGGGTTAATATGGACGCCGGGCTGGACCAGCTGGACCGGTGCGACGGGCCCTGTTGGGTCAGTACCCTCGAGCCGTAATTAGAGATGAAAGCAGATGCTTTCTGACCCCTTTTTCCGGCCTGAATGAAGCGTTCACAAAGGCTCTGGCGCACGTCGATGGAAAGTCTCTTTTTACGAAAGGCCACCTTTTTACGATTTTCTTCCAAGCCCGAGTGATGTGGTCAGGCCTTAAGCTCAAAGCCAGTGGAAATGTTTTGCTGATGCTTGCGGTGTGTGGTACAATTCAGTCCCGTTTGAGTAATAACTTTATTACATTTTAGTCACACTGCATTTTATTAACACGCTGGTGGCAGTCCAGCCAGATTGGACTGCCTGGAGTGAAACAACAGTGGAGGCTCTTTATTTTATTTAACCTTTGACCGGGAAGTCTCTTGAGAAAAATGCAATGGACTTGTGGCTAAGTCCGCAGTCACACTAACTAAGATACAATACCAAGTAATTGCACAGTTCAGAGACCATTTTAAAATAATTATAGCCTTCATATGAAGTGGTATGTATACACAAGCGTAATGAATTCATTCAATGGAATAAGCAAGTCTAATATAAAAAAAAGCTTTGGTTTTAGTACGAAAATGCTGCTTTGCCTAACATTTCTGTAGGGACTTAATTGAGGGTGTTGTTTGACTGGGGGTTGTGTCCCTTGGCTCGTTAGTGACCCCTGCTGGTGCGGCTGCTTATGGCATGTCTTCCTCTGACTCATGTCGGAAAAGAAGCAGCTGATAATGGCTTCGTGCTTGACTACAGCACTGGCAGTGGTGATATCAGTATAAATGTGGCCTTCACCACTGGTCCTGGAGGCCATGGACGACGGTATTAAGAAATTCCACTCCTGTTCAGAAAACAACAATATAGTATTATCAACCGCGTCAGAATAAACTTGGCTTTCCGTTATCAGACATACAAAATCAAATTATTCTAATTAATTTGCCGTACTTTGGCTCAGGTTGCTGGTTCAATTCCCCGCCTTGAGTGTGTCGAAGTGACCCTAAGCAAGACATCTAGCCCCGAATTGCTCCAGACGGGCTGGTTGGTGCCTTGCATGGCAGCCAATCGCCGTTGATGTGCGAGTATGTGTGTGAATGGGTGAATGAGAAGCATCAATTGTACAGCGCTTTGGATAAAGGCACTATATAAATGCCAACCATTTGCCATTTACCATTTTTAAAATTCAGTTTGAGCAGAACTGTTCAGTGGAAGGAACTGAATGGGGCGGTAGGGTTAATCCTCCAGCATATGCTCTGCCCTGTTCATGAACGCCTGTACAACGGCACACCGATTTCACCAGCGCTTCCCGAATCAGCATCTCCGTGTGGCTGTTGTATTATCCTGTGTGTGTTCAGAGATGAAAATAGCTCCAGGCTTCCTGACATGCCACAGAGGAGACTGCCAAAGTCGTTCGGCTAGTCATTTATTTATTTATTTTTAAATAAATGTTCTGCCTTTTGGTGAACCTTTAGAAGAAACTAATTTCCTCTCGGTCTGCCAGAACGCATGACAGCCGGTGTGTATTGCTCGCAGGAACCTAGCAATTTAAAGTGGACGTTTTGCCAAGGAAACCACCGCCTACCCTGCTACTCCGTGATTATTTATAGTAAAAGCTCCAAAATTCTGTGGTTATTTTTCCCCCGTTCTTGCATAGCATAGTTTTTTAGTGGTCCCAGCTCTTCCAGACCCATAGCCATTATTAGGTTTCAAGACTATGTCTTAGGACCTGTATTAAAGTATCCCCCTCAAAAATGTAGAATTATAGTCTCATCCTCAGAACGACCACCTGCTATTTCTATGTGGAACGATGCTCAAGAACTCTTGATCTGAAAATACAACAGTGTATTTAAAGAACATTGACCCTGTCTTCAGATGTGCACAGCATCAGTGTCCAAATGGACGTGATAAAATGGGAAGTGGCTATATTATTCCCAGAAGGCAACAGAGCCCAACGCCGTATTTATATTATTTTGTTGTTGATTCCTGTTTCTGTTGATGTCTGTGTTTTGTGTGCTGTGTATTTCACAGCAAGTGTCTCAACTTGTTTACACGCACAAAAGTGTTGAGGGTCAGAACTCTTTTGTGAAGAATGCACATTAGTATGGAGGTAAACTGCCTTATTCGGGTATAAATGGCTGGGAGATATTTTCGTCACTGTGGTGAGGAATAGTATGCGGTGTGTTTATAAGGGTCAGGCTGTGGGAAAGATCCGTCGCTGATTCTCCGAGGCAAAGCCATAGACCGGCCGGCCAAAGCTCAGCTGATCTCCATTCCAGATCCTCTCAGCCGTCTATGGGAGTCAGCCCTGTGAATGTGCGGCCTGTAGCATATACGAGATACATGACTGGGACCTGCAAGGTCGCTGGGTCCATCCCCGGGGTAGCCACGGCCCTTGAGCGTAGCTGTTGGGCCCTTGAGCAAGGCCCCTAAGCCCACATTGCTCTGGGGGGGGGTTGTCTCCTGTCTAATGACATGTAATGTAATGTAATATACGCATGTGCTGTTTTGTGGAAGTGAGGTGATAATCAGTCTCTTGTTTGCCTGAATTGATTTCAGTTTGAAATTCGATATCCATTTCAGCACCGTGGCCGTTATATAGCGCGGTATAGTGGACTGCACAAGTTAAGTTGGACTCGTTTTTTGAAGGAACAGCTGTCATTGTATAAAACCAGAGCAAAGCCATGTGTTGACTTGATTACTTTGGATTTTAAAAGTCGTCTCAGATTTAGCTCGGCTGCCCTTTTGCACTTTCGTTTCCCTTTTTCCCCATTTGCGTGACCCCACCACAATGGTTAATATTTCATTCAAGAAATGGGGAAGAACTACATGAACCACACACTAACAATGGCTGACCAACAACGGACTCTGGGACATCTTACCGGGCCTCTTTCTGTGGGGTATTTCACACGGCAGGATTGCTGAAGTCGATGGGTAACGGCATTGAGTTAAAACCCGGAGCAGTTCTTTCTACTCCAATCCGTGTTCCATATTAGGGCCGGTTCCAGGTTTTACTCGGTTTTACCCGGTTTTACCCGGTGCAGGTATCCAGTGAGCTCCGTGATCCTACCTTGTGGAATGGAGCCCTGATCGCTACGGTAACCGCTGTGGTAAATAACACTTTACTGTGCCAGGATGTGATGAAGGGTTGCCCTGGCTAATTTCCGCCGATGGATCCTTCATCTATTAATTTGTTTTGCACTTTTCCTTTTCTCTGCGTTCGGCTTCCCGTAACCTCTTCATAACTTTGTTCCACGGGCTGTCATAAACAATTAGGCAACATACAGCCGATATATTAGTCCCTTTGCCTTATTAGCATACCTAGCCCTTCAGTTGTGCTGAGAGAACTGTGTTGCGATCATTCCAGGTCACTTCACTGTCTGGATTTCAGCGAATGTCGTTATTCGTGGCCGTCCTGTTAAATGTGGGCGGCTGAATATTAGTTACTGCTGAAGCTGTTATGTAATGGAGACCTATTTAAGGGTTTTGTTCACTGGTTCAGTGCCAGTTGCATTAGGCACCACCTGTGCAGATTTGCTATTTGATAGCAGGTGATGGAGAAAGAATGATGGTGTTTTTGGATACATGCTATTTTAAAGGGACAATGGGTAATTATGGACTTCTGACAGTCAACAGAGGAACTGCTGCAACAAACACCGTCAAACCACAACTCTGTTTATCCCAGCCCTTTTGTGTGAACGCGCTGATGTTGAAACGCCATTGGCTGTGGCAGTTGGAACCAGTTTTCAACCAATGAGCTTGGATTATCGTACAGCTATACAATGTTCGGTCTGTGTTGGTCTGTCAACTGTATATTTTGAAACCCGAATTCAAGGACTGTAAATACAGGCAGGGGGTGAGTCAACATGTCAGTGAGGCTTTTTCAGTGATAGGAAGGGGTTTACAATGGTCTTGTAACACTGTTTTAACACAGAATTGTTGTTTTGGCAATATTTAAACGCATCTCAGATAACATTCAAACGCTAATTGGTCTTTGGGCAATCTCAGTGCTGTCGATGTGAATAGAAATTGACTGTGCCACTATTCAGTTGGCCATAATCAGCAATTACTGATCTTTAGACCGAATGGTGCAAAATGTTCCATTCTAGCGGTAGCAGCAGCATGAAACGGGTTGCTTGGGATAATGAGAAATGTGTTTCTGAAAAGTTGGCGGTATATAATTCTAAACTGCACCATTTTCATCTGACCTTTTAGAGAAGTGTTATATTTCTCTGACATTTGTGGCGTCGGGGTCAGGTATACCTGCGGAAATTCAATGAGAGTCCAAACGACCACATGCAGCCGAACGGCTCCGTATGAAATATCCCGCTCCATAAGCCTGCCTGTGATGTCCAATCACCCTGCATAAGAGTGTGCGCTTATGGATGGTACAATCACTCGTGACTCGTGAGTCTTGGTCTGAATGATTCTTTGGGGTTGGGGTGGGTGATTTGCATCCCTTTATCTCGAGGTCCTCCTTGTTTTTCCTCTGGGTGGGGTGGGCGGGGGGGGGTGGGGGGGCGGGTTACTGGATGTGTTATGTTTCAATTGAATTCAGGTCAGAGGGAGGGGGTCAAGCTACAAGTGGTCACTGTGATAACACAGCTGTGCGTGCGTGCGTGCGAGCGTGCGTGTCCGCGTGTGCGCGTCTGTGTCTGTGTCTGTGTCTGTGTCTGTGTCTGTGTCTGTGTCTGCGTGCGTGCGGTACAGGGGGTTTCCCGTGATTGCCTGGGTTCGACCTCGTGACCTTGCCCTGGCTGTTGAAGCCGTGCTCATGAAGGGTTGTGTTGTGTACGTGTCTCAGGTGAGCTTCACCTGTGTTCAGCGATCCCTCATTTGTTGCTCTGATACCGGGATTCTCCCTCCTGGCTACGTTACGTAACGCGAGTTAAACCGGTAAAAAACTCTTTCTATGAACGAGCGTTAAAGCCTTTCTCTCTCGTTTCTGTTCTTAGCCGATAACACAAGTTTAATCATTGCCGCGTGACTTTCTTCTTTGCTCCAATAAAATTAAGTGAAAATTGTGAAAATGGAGGGAATTATGGGAAATACCTGTTTTTGTGAATTTTTCACAAATATTTTATTTAACCGTTTGCACTGGACGGCATGTTTTAATAAGTGTATGTTAATTCCACGCATGAATTAATCCCTGTGGCCTATCAGTGCTTTAGAGATGTAGTATGTAAGCTTACCCGCAGAGAAGGGTGGCGGGTGGGGTGGGGGGGGGGGGGGTGGTGAGAATATTGCATACAGCAATTATTCTGTCTGCCAGCCTCCTTAAATCAGATTAGTGTAATGACCTTGAATCATCTGTACATGGATCGCTAAGCTTGACTCCAGACTCGGAGCTGGGGTGGGGGTGGGGGGTAATAAAAACAGAGAACTCAGAGGCATCTTTGCGGTTGTGGCGGTAGGAGGAAGAGGAGGAGGAGGAGGAGGATGAAGAGGAAGAGGAGGAAGAGGAAGAGGGGGTTTAGGGCAGCCTGTCCTCGCACATGGAGAGATGGATGTTGATTGCGTTGTGTGTCTCGCACCACACCGGTGACCCCCCCCTCCCTCCGGCTCAGACACCAGCTCCGATAGAGCAGCCTCCCCCTCCCTCCGGCTCAGATACCAGCTCTGATAGAGCAGCCTCCCCCTCGAGACACCGTGCAGCTGCTGCAAATTGAGTTGTTTCACGCCAATATTGGCTCACGCGCTGAAGAAAGGCACTCACTGTGCCCCTTGCCCTGTCCAATGGCTGCCTTTTCTTACAGGGTTCAAAATACTAAACCTAAAAGTGTGTGTCTCTGTGTGTCTCTGTGTGTCTCTGTGTGTCTCTGTGTGTCTCTGTGTGTCTCTGTGTGTCTCTGCGTGTGTATGTCTGTGTGTTTGTGTATGTCTGTGTGTTTGTGTGTGTGTGTCTCTGTGTGTCTCTGTGTGTCTCTGTGTGTCTCTGTGTGTACGTCTGTGTGTTTGTGTGTGTGTATGTCTGAGTGTGTCTGTGTCTGTGTCTGTGTCTGTGTCTGTGTCTGTGTCTGTGTCTGTGTCTGTGTCTGTGTCTGTGTCTGTGTGAGTGTGTGTATGTCTGTGTGTGTATGTCTGTCTGTGTGTGTATGTCTGTCTGTGTGTGTATGTCTGTCTGTGTGTGTGTGTCTGTGTGTGTGTGTCTGTGTGTGTGTGTCTGTGTGTGTGTGTCTGTGTGTGTGTATGTCTGAGTGTTTGTGTGTGTGTGTATATCTGTGTGTCTCCATGTGTGTGTGTCTGTCTGTCTGTGTGTGTGTGTGTGTATGTCTGTGTGTTTGTGCGTGTTTTAGGTGGATGGGGGGGGGGGGGGGGGGGGGCAAGAGGCAGATTTTCTGGCATTTTGCCCTTTCCCTCTCCATATGTGTTGATGTATTGAGAGTGCCTGGAGGAGTAACGTCAGGTTAACCCTGAATGTGAAGACTGTTTGGCTGCAGTCCTCCGGGTATTCAGTTCCCATTTCCTGTGAGTAACAGGTGGGGGCGGGGTAAATTTGTTTTCCTCGTCTCTGGGGGTGATCAGAGGACGCAGAACCGAAATGGAATACTCTTAAACTCAGCCTTTTTGAAAGCTTTAAAGAGGTGAAAAAAGTTTTTCTTCATTAAGTGTTTTTTAAGGAGAAATTACACTTATTAAATGAGTTCATATTGTACTGGAAAGTTTGTGTGCGTGTGTGTGTGTGTGTGTGTGCGCGTGTGTTCAGGTTTCTCAATTTTCCCAGAAAACATTTCGGACATGTTTACGAGCGCATTACGTTTAATGTAAACATTATTCTAGGATAGCTTTTTATTTATTCATAGGAGTAATAAAATTCTCCTGCCAGTGGCACGGCTGTGCTGTTATCAGGACTGCATTTTCCCAAACCAACATAATGAGAAATTCTCTGTGAATAATCAGGGCTCGAGCAGCGTGCCGTGCCTGGTCCAAATTTGAAAAGCTCGCCGACGACTGAGGCCCTGACCGCACCCTCTTCTCCTCCGAGGGGAATAAATACTGACGTAACCGTGGCAATGAGGTCGCGACCTCCGCACCGGGCCGAAGACATACGCCGCTTTTGAGGACTTTAGACTTTACGGAGTCCCAACCGGGCCTGGGTTCCGTTCCACTTTAACGCTCTTCCCTCGCCGTGCGGTCTTCCCTGGAGGGAGGCATTTCCAGACTAAATTTGTGACGCGCAAGAAGCGGAGAGATACAAGGAAGGATAGATGAACACACCAAACCAAAACGGAACTGAACCGCGTTCACAGGCTATATAGGAAAGCGCTACCCTCGAGTAGCCTCTGTTCAGTGCGCGAGTATTTCGTTGTTCTGTGTTTGAATCCGGCCTAGGCCTGTGTCCTCCGTGGGCTCTTCCCAGTCGCTTATCTCCTTGCTTCCTTTCCTTGCTTCCTTTCCTTGTTTCCTTTCCTCACTCCTAGCTCCACTCGTCAGAGGACGCAAGGAAAGGAAGCGAGGAAATGTGTATTAGGCAAATACTTCCGCAAAGGATGTGCTCATGTTTCCCTCCTTAAGGGTCCTTCGGGAGCCTCCTAGCTCCTTCAAGGAGAATCTAAGGGGTTTGGAATGTCCTTAAAAGATGGTGGACCTCAGTGAATTCCCAGGTCAGGGGAGGACCGAGGAGATGGCGATGGATGAATGAAGAGACTGGAGTGAGCACTGTGTGCGTCTCCCCCCTGGCCCAGTCGGCGTCCGGCCGGTTCTCCCCGGGTTAGCGGAGTGGGCTTCTGATAACCGTCTGGCGGCCTGCTCGACCGCCTCTCTCTGCTCCGTGTGCTGACTGAGGCTGTTTTACATTACTGGCATCTGGCAGACGCTCTTATCCAGAGTTGACAGTTGATTAGACTAAGCAGGAGACAATCCTCCCCTGGAGCAATGCAGGGTTAAGGGCCTTGCTCAAGGGCCCAACGGCTGTGCGGATCTTATAGTGGCTACACCGGGATTAGAACCACCGACCTTGCCTGTCCCAGTCATTTACCTTAGCCACTATGCTACAGGCCGCCTTGTCAGTTTGTCAGTTTCCGTACGGGAAAGGAGCTTGGGGAGGAATGCTGCTGTGTGCGCAATTCCGGGTTGATCCGAGGGATCGGAAAGCATTGTACAATAAGCCGGAGGCATAATGGGTTTTTTTTATTACAAATTGTGTAAATGCCCTGTGGCGTGTTGAATGGGGAGGCTGCTTGTGTATGTCACATGGATAAGTACGGCGTTGGCTCCTCGCCCCTCTGTAAACGGGGCCCGTGTGGAGATAGTGGAGGAACCCGCGTCGATGGGGGGGGAAAAGGCCATTGTTTTAGGAACAAATCGACTGCGCGACCTCACCCAGATCTGGCGTGCCATGCCCTCCGAGCGGCACGGATTACGGAACGCCTCGGGAGTCTGCGCCAATTACCGCTTCACCGTCGGCGCGAAGGATTTCCCGTGGCTTCCCGAGTTTGGATTTCTCAGGCTTGTACTTGGACCGCAAAAAAAAACCACAGAAGAAGAGTGTTATATATTTGCATTACAGCATTTATTTAACCAGGTGCCCTTATCGAGCTTTCTTTACATACAATCCATTTTTACCGCTGGATATTTACTGAAGCAATTCAGGTTAAGCACCTTCCTCAAGGGTACAAAGGCTAATAAAGCCAGATTTTTTTTTTTTTTTACCTCAGCACACTGGGCTAGTATTCTGGGAGGGCATTTCCCATCAGTCTCAGGGCCAGTATTCGGGGCTGTAATGCCACATCGCACCGTGTGCTTAAAAACGCACCCCGGCAGAGCAGCGCGAGGCGTTTAGCATCGGGAGCGCACAACGCCGGGTGTTCTGCGCGGGGTAATGTTTGTCAGTTGAAATACGTGCTTTACTCCTGGGCGGGCTGGTTTGCGTCGTTGCCGTCTGTCTTGTTTAGTCGCGTCGGCGATGTGCTGCCGCGGCCTGCATTTCTCCTGCGCCGTTTGCCAGAAACCGGCCGTCGTGGATGGATCTTTATCGTTCTCGCGTTGTCGTGATCAAAACTAATGTGCGTCCTAAAACCGTTTTTGTGGCTAACGTAACCGTGCATTATCGCTTCGGAGAGGAACAAGAACCCGGGGCGGTAATTACCGTTTGCACAGCATTTGGCCCTGACTGGAGATACTGACAAACCTTCAGATGAGGGAGAGAGAGAGAGAGAGGGAGGGAGAGATAGAGAGACGGAGAGTGGTACAAATTCATGCAAACCTCCCGACGCTTGTCAACAAATCCCGCCAGCGTTTGTCGCTAATTTGCAGGAAAACTCTGTGCCTTTAAAATTTTTAGTGGGAACCCGTAAACGATGTAATGAGATCCGAGGCCTCGTTCGCTCGGATTCCCTCTCCCGGTGCGACGCTGCAGCCCCGTCTGTGCACGGATAATACCTCCACCCCCAAACCCTCCTCTCCTCCAGTCTCTCTGGGGCTCTCCGCATTTCCATGCCTGCCGTGTTGTGCATTCCTGCCATATTTTCCGGCACAACCCATGGGGGTTGGCCCATTTATGTTGGGGGGTGGGGGGGGTGGGGGGGGTGTGTGTGATGATGATATTTCAGCTGACAGAGAGAACCAGTCTGTATGGAATGCTCTGTTTGTGTTCGCCCCATTAGGGTAACAGTGAAAATGAGAGAGAGGGGAGAGAGTGGTGGAGCAGGGTTGATGCGGTCTTTTTCTGAAGGTGTGGCTGACTGCCCGGGAGAATGCGCACAATGTGTTCTCACAGTGTTGCTGAAACGTTCTGTCAGTGTTGTTAACATTGCCGCGACGTTGCAGCGGCGTTGTGGGCGCGTTCTCAGTTGGGCGGGCAGCTCCCTGTTTGCTGCACTGCTGCTGCTGGGATTGGGAGGTTTTGCTTCAGTCCGTCAGCTGAAACCTGAGATCCCTTCCTCCTCCTCCTCCTCCTCCTCCTCCTCTTCCTCTCCTGCCTGCTGTGGTTGCCATGGTTCCCAGCATCCTGCCTCACCCCCACCCCCCACCCCTTTCTCCGTCGAGCTGGACCAGGAAGAGTGGGCGGAGCACACACATGCCCCTCCCCCTGATAGTGGGAGTGGGAGGGGCTGAGCGTTGTGTGGGGTAGTCGTGGCCCCGGGGTGGTCCTCCAGAACACCGTTTCCCCGCCCTTCTCCCCCCCGCGGTGCTCCGGCCCAGTTAGCACACCACTCCCAAAAGCCAGCCACGCACTGACGTTAATGTAAATGGCAAATGGTTGGCATTTATATAGCGTCTTTATCTAAAGCGCTGTACAATTGAGGCTTCTCATTCACCCATTCGCATGCACTCACACACCAACCAGCTCATCAGGAGCATTTGGGGGTTCTGTGTCTTGCTCAGGGACACTTCGACACACCCAGGGCGGAATTGAACCGGCAAACCCTCCGACTGCCAGAGGACTGATGATGTAAATGTTCCTTCTGGGGTTTAAGTCACTGAGATGCATATTAATGGCATTTATTTTGCCTTCTGTGAATGACATTTGTTCATTTAAGTTTATTTAATTTTAACTTAACTTCACTTTTCATTAGTTTGTTGCATTCTTTATCAACTAACTAACATATTTATTGCATGATATACATTAGCAAAGCGTAGGACGAACTTATAATTGGTTAAACATTAACAAATTCATTCACTTTTTCATTCCATTATGAATTGGAAAGAACTAATTGTAGTTGATAACATGAATTAATGATGGCAAATGCATTAACTGAGCTGTACAGATTAACGTCCTAATTTTAGTTAGTTAACAAATACATTAGTTCATGCCAATTCACGGAACCTTATTGTAAAGTGTTTACGATTAATTTGAACTCTTTATTTATTTTAAAAAACATAAAAATAAAAAGATTTTTCACAGGGCACATTGGAGTGCTGTGGTTGAAAAATGCTATTCTGGAATTTCATCAGTGCTGTTGTTATGGCTGCTGCCTGCTGGTGGCGCTGTGGAGTCCTGGCGCCTCGGCTCATCTTCCTCCAGTGACCGAAGCCAAAGCAGTGTCACTGGCCTGCGGATTGCCTTTGTGACATCATTGATTGCATTTCAGAGACTTCTGGGAGTTGGAGTTTAAAGGCAGGAAGAAACGGTGTTGGCTCAAAGCAAATGCAAATGAAGAGCGATCAGAAAAGTAATTGACGAGAAAAAAAAAAAAAAAACTCAACACTGATAAGCACATTGCCCTGTTTGATTGACAGATTCTGGTTTCATTCTTGTGTGATCGTCAGTCAGCCTTGCCTCAGCCTCAGTTCAGCCGAGGTGAGAAGCGGGTTTTTTAAGGCAGCGGAAAACCAACTGAAGATTACACAAACGTGGGTTTGCGGTGAACGGGAAGAGCTGAAATTCGCCACATCAAATACGGACCCTTGGGGTGGAGGCAGCTGCTTTTGAGTCGTTTTGAGTGTTTGTTTTCCCTGCGTCGTCTGGGAGACGCCCGAGCCAACACCGCGATTCTCAAGTCGTTGGCGACACGAAGAAGTGCTGGCTCTCAGGCGCACGCCGTTGTATTTACATGGCCCGTTCAAATATTTGCAGTCTCCACCTTCCCTCTTCAGATAAAGAGCCTCTGTGTTTACTGGTGGGGCCGAGGCTCTGGTGGCAGCTTCCTGAGTGTGAGCCGTTGTCTTTCCCTTGATTACTCTGGCTGGATCTCCGCCGGACGATGCCAACATGGCACCTTGGTCCCGGGTCCTCCTCCTTGTGGAGTAGTTTGGTTGCCTGATGCAGGCTAAGCTAGATTACCATGGACGGAGAACACAGAGAGCTTGCTTCACCCCGTTTAAGAGGCGCGATCACAGACGTGTTCTTAGCTGTACGTTCTAATGCTGATGATGTCACAATCACTTCGCTGACGGCTGAGAGCGCAATGGGGGTTCTAGAACGCCGCATTAGAATGTTGAAGAAGCATTCCAAAAATCTACTCGTCAAAGGATGACGGAGGTGGGACTCAGTGTCAGTGTCTTTAGACGGACGGGCAGATTCTTTTCATCTGTCTTCAAACGCATTACTGTTTTCTTTCTTTCTTTTATTATTATTCTTTGTTTTTCCATGTGTGATGTTTTATGACAAATGTTTTTACTCATCTTGTCATCCTTTGAAGGGAAATGGGCAGGTTCAGTTTACTATCCCTTTTCGGCTGTCATCATTCAACATGTATCAATTCAGCGTGATCCCACTGAAGTCTGGCAGGAGATTTCAGTCTTGGAAAAAGACATTTCAGTCCAGGAAAATCAATTGCTTGGCCATAGATCAGTTATTTCGGAGCGGTTCAGCGGGCCTTTGTATCGGCCTGTTGTTTCAGCCCCAGGTGAAGAGCAGAAGTAGGCAGTGGGTGTGTCTGGGTCAGTGCACACCAGCCTGTTATCCTCTGCTCTGCTGGTTGGAAGATACTTTTTGGATAAAACTTGCTCAATGATATGGAAAGAAAAAGACTTCTATTGGTC
The DNA here is from genome assembly GCF_963514075.1 of Conger conger. NCBI lineage: Eukaryota > Metazoa > Chordata > Actinopteri > Anguilliformes > Congridae > Conger > Conger conger. The sequence goes on from NC_083776.1 coordinate 3,328,204, forward strand.
CTATATATAACATTTTCTCCAAAGAGGACCATTCAATCAGCAAAGTGGGTATATTAAAATATAAAAATTTAAAAATGGGAAATTAGTTGCCATTAACAAACCTGCTCATTTCATTGCTGGGAGTAGAAATATGTAAATGGTTGGCATTCGTATAGCGCGTTTATCCAAAGCACTGTACAATTGATGCTTCTCATTCACCCATTCATTCATACACACACACACACACACACACACCAACGGCGATTGTCTGCCATGCAAGGCACCAACCTGCTTGTCAGGAGCATTTAGGGGATAGGTGTCTTTGCTCAGGGACACTTCGACACACCCAGGGTGGGGATCGAACCGGCAACCCTCCGACTGCCAGACGACCGCTCTTACCACCTGAGCCAGTGTCGCCAATATGTTTTTGTTTTTTTAATTGAGCCTGCCTCACGCTGACCCTTGCATTTGCACTGTAATGTGGATCCGTATGACGGAAGCCTCTAGAAGAGAGTAGGTCCGCAGTCCTTCATGATGGAGAGCCCGGTCCCCTCCGTCATATGCCGGTGTGTGTGTGTGTGTGCCACTGCACTGTGCCTGACTCAAGGCGTTGCTCAGGCTTAGCGTCCCACACTGTCCTGGGCCTTATCTTCGTCCGCCATTACGGCTCTGCCCAGAGCGGCTGCCGGAGGTCAGGACCCATGCGAGAGCACAGCCAGTTTCCCTTCGCCATCCTGCTTTTACAGGCAAATTATGCGACTGATCTTTTTGGATCTTACTGTAGTCTCAGTGACCTACAGTGTCAGGCCTGGGTCAAATATGTCATCGTTTCTAATTCAAATGCTTTTCTACGCCTTACTGAGCGTTTCTGGTGTATTTGAACTAATTAATTACTCTCAAAAAGTGCAAACCCCGCCCTTCTGATCCTCTCGGTTGGCTCAATAGACGAGAGTAGTCGACCATAGAAAAGTATCTGAATCCAAAACGATCGCGTATTTGACGCTGGCCTGCTACCCTGCTTCACTTGGGTTTTAGAGGAGCTGGTAGATGCAGCGATATCATTGAAAACCAATCTTTATAATGGGCTCGCAGGGCTGTGAGTTTGATGACTCAGTTCTTAAGGCTGCCTCTCTTTCACTTGAATGTCTACGTGCAGTATTTGTCCCTGTTTGAAAGTATTTTAACAACATTTTTAGGTTTTCTGGGAAAAAAAAAAGAAGAAAAAAAAAGTCTCCAATATGAAAAGCAATAACCCCGTACTCGTGTATTCCAAACGCTTGCCTGGGGAGTAGGCTGATTTTACTGTAATTACTGGTTTCCGATCAAAGGGTTTATTTTGTCAGGGCGCCCCACCCCCGGGTTAAGCCCCCTCGGTCAGAAGAACCTTCCAGAAGAAACGCTGTGGGTCCTGGACTTGGGTCCGTATGGTTGTGGGCTGTCTCGTTTCCTGCCCGTGTAGAATACAGAGCGGAGCTGAACTCGTGCGGTAAACGCTGTTGATTTACCGCGCTGCTGCGACGCCGGAATCCGTGCGGCAGTTAAACTGCAATTAACACCAATTTAGAAAGACTCCTGCATCCGCTCAACTGCGGTCGGGAGAGTTGCCTCGCCGCGGTCGTCTGGACGTGCGTAGGAGTGCGGCACGCCGTTTCACACGGCTTCTCCACCGTTGTTAATTGCACCTTAAAGGTCGGGAGGGTGCAGGCTATTACGGGCCGGCGGGAGAAATTATTATCCGCCAGAACACCGGAGTGCCCTTTGCACCCGGTCGGCGTTAACCCTTTCAGTCCCGAGAATGCCGTATGGCACGCTCAGCCTTATACCTGTACAACCGATCAAAATGGCCGCCATGCTATTGTTTTGAGCCCCTATTAAAACCCTACTAAATTCTCAACCAAAGCCAAAACCCCGTGTGATTTTGATGGAGCCATGTCATATTGGGCTTGGGACTTGGCAGGGTTAAAGGAGAACTCGGGGTGAAGATTAAAGCCTCCTGAATCGGGAGGGGCTTTTCCAGACTGAGCAACTGCAGTTTAACTGCTGCTGGGGCCACATTGGCTCAGGTGGTAAGAGCAGTCGTCTGGCAGTCGGAGGGTTGCCGGTTCGATCCCGCCCTGGGTGTGTCGAAGTGTCCCTGAGCAAGACACCTAACCCCTAAAATGCTCCTGATGAGCTGGTCGGTGCCTTGCATGGCAGCCAATTGCCGTTGGTGTGTGAGTGTGTATGAATGGGTGAATGAGAAGCATGAATTGTACAGCGCTTTGGATAAAGGCGCTATATACATGGCAACCGTTTACCATTTGCCCTGGAGGAGACTGAGCTCCCTGACGGAGCCGTTGGCTGAAGCTGGTCTCCGGCTCGGGCAGGAGCGGCGTGATTGACAAGCCTGCGGTGTGATTGACAGGTCTTTCGGTGACGGTCGCTGTCCCGGTTATGTCTGCGGGCACCTTCCTGCCTCCGCTCCGTTGTCCCGGCAACCCCACAACCCCCCCCCTGTCAGGACCGATTAGAGTGCCCCCCCCCCCCCCGTCTGACGGCTGACACCCACCTGAGGGCCGCGGAGACACACTTACAATGTGCTTATTCTCCGTTTTCATGGGCAGAAATAGCCCAGTCGCCTCTGAGGAAGGGAGAGAGAAGGGCACTATTCTCTCTCTCTCTCTCTCTCTCTCTCTCTCTCTCTCTCCCCCCTCTCTCCCTCTCTCTCTTTCTCTCTGTTTCTCTCTCTCTCCATCTCTCTCCCTCTCTTTCTCCATCTCTCTCCCTCTCTCTCTCCTCTCTCTCTCCCCCATCTCTCCATCTCTCCATCTCTCCCTCCCTCCCTTTCTCCCTCTCTCTCTTTCTCTCTGTTTCTCTCTCCCTCCCTCCCTCTCTCTCTTTCTCTCTCTTTCTCTCTCTCTCCCTCTCTTTCTCCATCTCTCTCCCTCTCTCCCTCTCTCTCTGCTGGGAGTCAGGCTCGCTCTACCATGCCTCCGTCTGAAAGCACACACCGCTGACTCCGTGGCCTACATCCTCACATCTTCTGGTCCTCCAGACTGGAGCCCTCCCCCCCCGGGCCTCAGGGGTGCTTTATTTAGGTATTTATTCGATAAATAACGGCCTGTAATTACTGTCGTTCGGTGGCTGGCTGCCACGGGCGCTCTTACTCTCAGTCGCCGGGAGTTCCGCTGCGTGCTCAGCCCCGGCCAATTAAAAACCTGCGTTTTTACCGCCCTTTTCCAGACGCTTCCTCGCCGTTCGCTTTGAGGCACCTGCTGTATCGGGGCATTTTTAGGCCAGACGTGTGCTGCACCTCTGCCCGCAACCCCGCCCTTCATGCGGACCGTCACGGGGGCTAATTAACGGGGGAGGCTCTGCTTTGTGTGTCCGGTTGCATTTTTGCATTTCAAGGTACAATAGGTAATATTTTTGTGTTTAAGCATTGTCACAAGGCCGCTGTAAATCCCTTCCTGTTGTTGAAAAAGGCTCACTAACACCCTCTGACTCACTCTGTTTATTGTCCTTCAATTCGGGTTTCAGAATATGCGTTTGACGCAGCGACACTCTGTAGTACAAAAACGTTGTACAGCTGCACAATAATTCAAGCTCATCGGTTGAAAATTGGTTCCTTATTGCCACAGCCAGTGGCGTTTCAACGTCAGTGCATTCACAGGGAAGGGGGAGGGATAAACAGTCTTGTGGTTTGAGCGTGTGTATTGCTGCAATTCCTCTCTTGACGGTTAGAAGTCTGAAATTACCTATTGTATCTTTGAACAAGAATTGCATTTTTGATTTTTTGATTTAAGCTTTGTGTACTTTGTTTGGTACGTCCTTGTTATGTTTAGGTGCCCCCCGGCAGTGGGAAGTAAGGTGGTTTTCTGCCTAAAGCCTGTAAATAAGGTTATTTCAATGCTTTTGTGATTAAAACTCGCCTTCCCTCTTGGGTATTCATCAAATATTTTTCCCATGCAGTGACCTCGGTGAACTCAATCTCAACCGTGTTGTGGGGTGGAGATTAAATATAAGCTGGGAGCCTGTATGCGATTTTAATTTGGATCTATCTGGCCCGGGAAAATATTCAGTGGATTTGGAAATGCAATTTTCCTTCAGCTGTCCGGTGTGTAGTGGCCCTATAGGAGATCTGCGCCTGATTTTCCCAAAATGGTAAATGGTCTGCATTTATATAGAGCTTTTATCCAAAGCGCTTTAGAATTAATGCCTCTCATTTGCCCATTCACACACATTCACACGCCGACAGCGATGCAAGGCACCAACCAGCTCGTCAGGAGCAATTTGGGAGTTGGGTGCCTTGCTCAGGGACACTTAGACACACCCAAGATGGGGGACCTCTTCCCTCCTGAGCTCATGTTGGCCTAAAACCGTAAGAATGTTGTTACTCCTCGTTTTTGGCCTCTCTCCCGACGTTCCTCCTGTGTTGCTGTGACGATGCTGGGCTGGGAGTGCTCACAGGCAGCCTGTAGCCTAGCGGCTAAGGTACATGCCTGGGACCCGGGAGGTTGCTGGCTCATTCCCCGGACGTGGCCGTAATGAGATCCACACAGTGGGGGGGCCTGAGGCTCCAGGGGAGCAGTTGTCTCTTGCTTAGTCTAATCAACTGTCAACAAAAAAAAGCTTCGGCTAAATAACATGTCATGTGACGTGACTTGCTCTGCTGCTCCTGGTCTTCTGTCACGCTGTCACTGTCTCATAACTGCGTGGGTGATCAGTCCTGAGGTGGATTGTGAGGGTCATTATTTTAAATGGGGATTATTGATGAACTCCGTGGTTGCATATCAGCCACACTTTGTTACGTTACATTACATTATTGGCATTTGGCAGACGCTCTTATCCAGAGCGACGTACAATTAAGTGCAGATCAAACACAAGTACAAGTGCGGAGAGGACCTGAGAGGACAGTACAGTTCCGTGTCCTAGTGTGACCATACGGATAATCAGAACCCTTGAAGAGTGCAATCAACTTTCAAACTAGCATGCCACAGTTGGCAGCTAGAATACCCTGAATACAACAATACAACAGCCAATAAAAAACAACAATATCTATACAAGTAACAATATCTATACAATCTATACGTAAGTGCCATTACAGTCTATGGCATATATAAGGCTAATCATGGTGGTGAGTTAGGAAGGGAAAGGTGTAGCCTGAAGAGATAAGTCTTCGGTCTGCGCTTGAAGGAGGTCAGAGACTCTGCCGTTCTGACATCCACCGGGAGGTCATTTCACCACCGTGGGACCAGGACAGACGGCAGTCGTGAGCGTGAAGTGCAGGTGTGGCGAGGGGGAGGCGCCAGACGGCACGAAGTGGCAGAACGGAGGGGTCTTGGTGGTGTATAGGTCTTGATTAGTGATTGAATATATACAGGGGCTGATCCCTTAACTACCTGGTACGTGAGCACCAAAATTTTAAATTTGATGCGAGCCATAACAGGCAGCCAGTGGAGGTTGCTGACCAGGGGGGTGACATGTGAATGTCTGGGAACATTGAATACCAGACGGGCTGCAGCATTCTGGATCAGTTGTAGGGGTCTGATGGCGGATGCTGGAAGGCCAGCCAGCAGAGAATTGCAATAGTCCAGGTGGGACAGGACCATTGCTTGAACAAGGACAGAGTGACGTACAGTTGATTAGACTAAGCGGGAGACAATCCTCCCCTGGAGCAATGCAGGGTTAAGGGCATTATTGTGGCTTCACTGGGATTAGAACCACCGACCTTGCGGGTCCCAGTCATTTGCCTTAACCACTACGCTACAGGCCGCCCACTTTGTCTGTCACCAATGAATGGTGAGTGTGCATGCACTCCTACACGTGTCATGGTGTCGATCTGTATGTATGTGTGTGTGTGTGTGTGTGTGTGTGTGCGCGCACAGGTGCCTGTGTGTGTACGTGCGCTTGTGCATGTGTCTCTATGTGCGTGCATGTGTTCCTATGTGTGTCATGATGTCGATCTGTACGTGTGTGTGTGTCTGTGTGTGTGTGTGTTACCCCTTTTGCAATGCAGTGATGCATGTAATCCAATGAAACAGTGAGCACTTTAGGCTGTTAGTGTTCAGGGAGGACTGTAACTCCACATCTTCATAAACCCTGGTGTCAGAGTGTCTCAGAACAACATGTTCCACCCTGCCCAGCAGGAGCTGCACCGCAGAGCCGCAGAGCAGCGTGGCTCGTTTTCTCTGCAGATGCCCGTGGAATAAAGTACCGTGCCAAAGTCTTAGACACGCGTTCGTTTTTGTCAAACAAATACCAGAAAGCGAAGATACTTTCAAAATAGGTAAATGAAAAAACGATTGAACAATGTGCCATAAAGAACAGTACACGGTTAAACTAAATCAAATCAATATTTCTTGTGACCACCCTTCACCCTTTACACGGCATTTCTCTTCAGTGTGCTGTCCTGCAGTTTTATGGGAAAATCGACTGGTCCTGTAGGTTGTTCCAAACGTAGTGGAGAATTTGCCACAGTTCTTCTGCAGCCCAGGTAATCCCAGACAGCCTCAATCTAATTTTTTATCAGAAAAGTGGTCTATTACTTAAAAGAAATACAGAAAATTCTCAAATTTGCTGTTTTCTACTGAAACACAAATGCAGAAAACAAGTCCAAATTTATAGAAGAACAATCTTGGGTGCCGAAGCATTTTGCACCATATTGTGGAGAGAGAGATGTGTGACAATGTACAGGGCGTGTGATGTACGTCACAGTTCTTATTTAAGGCCCTGCTCTCTGCTTTATTGATTTTTATGCTGCCGACTTTTCACTGTCAAATTCTCATTTTTGGACTGTAGTGAGATTTTCTCCCTGTGGTTGACCATTTCAATCAGTGGCTCCCAACCTGTCAGGTACATTTGTCAGAATATAGCCAATTTAGCTTCCTGACCCACATATATATATTGTCTGCTGTTATCTTTAAACCATGTGCCTAACTAAACTAAGGTCAGGCTTGGATTTGCCCGTGACCCAATTGTGTCGGTATCTGAACCGCAGTACGTGGACTCAAATTTGGGCTCGTACAACTAACTAACCGATATTCGGCTAGTTCAGGATCGCAGAGCTAACCCCGAGGTTAAAACATCGTCTCGCTCTCCTGCGAGCAGAAACGGCGTCTTCGCTCCGCTCGTTTTTAAAATGGGACCGCTGGCTCAGGCTGGAGGAGTGTCGATTCGTCAGGGGCCTGGAGTATGTGGGGTAATCAGGGCTTTGGCCTGGCAGACGCCGGGGATTAAAGCAAATAAACAAGCCTCTCCCTTGACACGCTGCGTCGGCGGAGGTCCTGGTGCTCCATCTGAGCCCTGATTAGCGCCGCGAGAGGCTCCGTTTTCTTCTTCTTCTTCTTCGCTGGTTTTTTTTTGTCTTGAGAGCTGTGACCTTGTGACCTTTGACCTCGGACCTCAGCTCAAGGGGTTGAAGGGCAGGCGGAGGTGAGGTCGGGTGCCTCTCCGCGTCTGTTCCCTCTCGGGCGACACGGTTCAGAGCCTCACTGCCGGCGTTTGTAGCGGGCCTGGTCCATTTCGCGGCGTTGGATACGCGTCGCATTTGAGAACAATGCGTTCTGAGGACGCGGTATCCACCGATAGTGGCTTGAGCACATCTGTGGCAGCCAGTAAGATTACGGCTTAATATGATGACGCGACTTGCATGCGTAAGAGCTGGTGCATTTAACGCACTGCTGGTGCTGTAAATAGTGAAAATATAGTGCTGTAATGTAATGTAGTAACTCACCTCAGTCAATCTGATTCTCTTTTATTATTATTATTATTATAATTTTTTTAAATCATTTTTTACCAGCCGAACTCACAAGCCAAGATTGCGTTACTCTCTAGACTCCTGCTGTCTGTTCAATATTGGAGCAAGTTGAAATATTTCATTATACACAAAAAATGTATACATAATGAAAGAAAAGAAGTCGACATCTGTAAAACGGGGGACACTTCAGCAGTAGTATCCACTGATATGGGTATTCAAATATTTGCAATAGATATGGCCCCCAGGACGTCCCCGTGGTGCACACCTATCGCTGTCCCTCCCGTCCGTGAGGCCAGCGTTGGGCTTGCAGCACCCGATGCTGGGGCGTGCTGTTCGCAGACGACCCGGCTGTAACCTGCGGTGCTTTGGGGAAAGACTTAGAGCTGCTGTCCTCATCCCTGGCCTCCTGGCGCACGTTATTTATGGAGCTAATATCGGCGGGCGAAGCCGCGCTCCGTCGGCACCGCTGCGCTGACCTCCAGGAGGACCGCAGCGGCGGGAACTTTCTGTCAGTGATGTATTCTCTCCGCAGTCTGCAGCCCGTGTTCATGTTGTTGGCGGTGTCAGGGCTCAGAGAATTTACCTCCCCAAATCCCTCCCCCCTCCCACCTCCATGTTTCTCTTGTTCTCTTGCTCTCTGGCTGTGGCAGAGATGGGTGTGTGTGGAGTGTGCTTCTGTTTAACCCTTCGAGGTTGGGTTGATGTTTTTGGAATGTATTTTTCCCCTCAGTCAGTGTTCTAGAACTCCATCGCCGGTAGTGATTGTGACGGCATCGTTGGAATGTTCTGTAAAGGACATTCCAGTCACATCTCTGCGATCATCTTACCCCTTAAAAAGAGTTGTGGTTTTTATTCATTGCCACTGCCACTGTATTGACTTTGGATGGAGGCCCAGACCTGCCTGGTCACGGTACTGCTTTCTGAGAATCCACCCTGGCTCAGGTTTAACCTTGAGTATAGACTCCAGCATCAGAGCTGCTACACCTACGGAGTGGGTCTTTTACATTTTATAAATTTGTGGGTGTCAACGCTTTTCCGCCTGTCCGCCTGGCGACCTGATGGAGGTCTATTTAGACACAGAAGTATCCTGCTCGGCAGGACTGGGGTCACATCCAGGTCCCACACAGGTCTGCTGAAGCACAAACCTCATTTCAAAACATAATGCGGAGACAGATGCCCTCAGCCTCCTAACAGGCTCTCCCAGAGAAAGCTCCCTCCCAGGAGAGGGCAAAACCCATTCCTACTCGTGATGCGTTCACTAATTATTGTGTAATTGTATGCGCTTATTTTCAATCCCTCACCATTTGTGTATCTGTTGTGCGCTGTGGTTGCTGCTGTATTGCTTAATTGCAGTGTAATATTTGTTGATGCAGGAAGCAATTGCGAATCTCGGGTGGGGGGGGGATCACAGGGAAATGTAGGAGTTTTGTGCTTTTGTAAATGAGAATACGTGGAGTGATGAGTCAGGGCTGGAGCTGCCGCCGAACGAGCCCTGAACCTGTATGGTGAATCGGCAGAGTTCTGTATTTACACACGCACACCAAGTTTTATTGAATGAACAAAAAGGGAAGCCATTTTGCACTTCAGGTAAAGCCTCAGCCTTCCATCTTGAGCTGGAGTCAAGATCCTTTTAGATCAAAATCCGAGGTTTCAGATTGTTCAGAGTATGATTTGAGTCAACAGCCGTTGGGTTTTTGACATAATATTCGGGTCTCTTGGTGTGCCGGTACTGTATTAGCAGCGTTTCGCAGCCTGTTTGGATTGTATGGATCATCACGTCCCACTCAGCTGAACAGCGAGTGTCGGACGTCACATCCTGGACGTCTTTGGTTGTGTATATGTACCTGATCTCAAACACAGGTGGAATGATGGTGTCGATGGCCTTTTTCCAGGTTTTTGGACTCCTGGTATTGACTAGCGGTGGGCTTGCGTACTTGTGCAGGCGAGTGCTTGCAGGCATATTTGTAATTGCTTAGAAAAAATCACATTGGAAAAATCTGAAGTATATGTTTTTGTGTCTGATGAAAACTACGAGGCATAACCAATTTATTTTATTTGTTGTAGGACGTTACCTTACCATCTATTTACCACAATTCCTTTTTCATCAGTGCGCAAGAGAGACACATAACTACTGCTATAAAACAGGCTTTAGCTGCCTCCCCAAACAAAATACTAAAAAAGTACTTCAGTAATAATAGCAAGCACAGATCAGCAAACACTACTCAAGAATTTGGAATGCTGGTATAAACTGCCTTATTCTAAAACTTGGAATGCTGATATAGACAGCATTATGCTAGAGTTTGGAATGCTGATATAGACAGCATTATGCTAGAGTTTGGAATGCTGATATAGACAGCATTATGCTAGAGTTTGGAATGCTGATATAGACTGCATTATTCTAGAGTTCGGAATGCTTATATAGACAGCATTATTCTAGAGTTTGGAATGCTGATATAGACTGCATTATTCTAGAGTTTGGAATGCTGATATAGACTGCATTATTCTAGAGTTCGGAATGCTGATATAGACTGCATTATTTCTAGAGTTCAGAATGCTGGTGTAGATTGGCTTACACCAGAATTTGGAATGCTGGTATTGGCTGCTTTACTGTATAATTTGCAATGCTGGATATAGACTGGTTTATGCCAGAATTTGCAATGCTGGTATTGACGGGCTTATTCCAGGATTAGGAACGGTGCTGTGCCGGTCCCTGCCAGTCAGCGAGGATCAGCAGGAAAGCGCACGCCCCTCCAGATCCCTGTGCTGTGGAGGCCCCTGTCTGCGGAGGCATTGGGCCTCTCTCCCAGGCAGCAGCAGG
>NC_083776.1:3343738-3353738 GCF_963514075.1 Conger conger
TGGTTGGTGCCTTGCATGGCAGCCAATCGCCATGGGTGTGTGAGTGTGTGTATGAATGGGTGACTGAGAAGCATCACTTGTACAGCGCTTTGGATAAAGACGCAACATGAATGCCAACCATTCACCATTTGTTTGTAGGAGCACATAAAGAAAACACAGCTGAAAAGCTGTTGCTCTGTTTTCCTTTCTTTTGTCTTTGTTGTTTTAGTTTGTTGTTTTTAGTTTGTTGTGTTAGTTGTGCACGGAACCCATGAGGGGGGAAGGGCAAAGACTTTCACAGTCTCACACAGTTCTGGGCACAGCAGGTTGCATGAACAGCGACACACACACACACACACACACACACACACACACACACACACACACACACACACACACACACACACACACACACACACACACACACACAGTTCTGGGCACGGCAGGTTGCATGAACAGCGACACACACACACACACACACGGTTCTGGGCACGGCAGGTTGCATGAACAGCGACACACACACACACACACACACACACACACACACACACGGTTCTGGGCACGGCAGGTTGTATGAACAGCGACACACAAACACACACACACACACACACACACACACAGTTCTGGGCAGGGAAGGTTGCATGTACAGCGACACACACACACACACACACAGTTCTGGGCACGGCAGGTTGCATGTACAGCGACACACACACACACATACACACACAGTTCTGGGCACGGCAGGTTGCATGAACAGCGACACACACACACACACACACACACACACATACACACACAGTTCTGGGCACGGCAGGTTGCATGAACTGCGACACACACACACACACACACACACACACACACACACACACACAGTTCTGGGCACGGCAGGTTGCATGTACAGCGACACACACACACACACACACACACACACACACACAGTTCTGGGCACGGCAGGTTGCATGTACAGCGACACACACACACACACACACACACACACACAGTTCTGGGCACGGCAGGTTGCATGTACGTCGACACACGCGTAGTTCCTGTTGAAAGTCACGCTGTGAGAAGTCATTCAGTTTTAATGAACTCTGAGGGGATAAGTGCTGTACGTGTTCCTCTCCTCACAGTGTGTGAATGAAAGTGTCGTTGGCTCTCTGCTGCTGCTTAGGTGTAATGTTCTGTGTGATGTCCCTGCACATCTCTGAAAGCTGAGGGGTGGCAGCCTGTAGCCCAGTGACTAAGGCACATGAATGGGACCCGCAAGGTTGGTGGTGGTTCAAGTCCCTGGTGTAGCCACGATCAGATCCACACAGCTGTTTGGGTGGGCCCTTACAACCCCCACGTTGCTCCAAGCGGGATTGTCCCCTGCTTAGTTTAACCAACAGTTAATCACATTGGATAAAAGAGCCAGCTAAATGAAAAAAGAAAGCTCTCTCAAAGTCATGGAGTCAACCTGCCCTTTTTTCTTGTCTACTTTTTACCAAAGTACATTTAAATTAGTAAAGACATTGTTAAAGACTGTTGGTTCACGTGACACCAAAAAGATGTTTAAATGAGTGTTCATGAAAATGGTGATTAAGATTCAGGAAGGTAATCTGAGCCTGGTTCCTCTGCTCACCCTCTGCGATATCTCCGTTTTCAGATGGAGAAAGATCGAGCTATTTTAAACTGTACTTCATATGGTAATTGAAAATATTATTAAATAAATATTGGTGAATGCATTTTTCTTTTTTTCTTTCTAAATTAATTTAAAGGCCTCTTTTTATAGCCTGTACCGAGGTCCTTATATTAGGCAGTTATGTCATGCGGGGTCCCAATGCTGAAGACGTCATACGCAAAAATGCGAATGATACTTTTCAGGTTTTGAAAGCCAGTCTCGCGTAGGTGACACGCGGGTGGCTGCGGCTGACTGCGGCCCCGTTTCTCCCGCTCCGGAAGCTTCCGTTAAACGTGGCTTCGGTTATACGCTCGGCGAGTGTCGAAATGCCTAAACCCTGAGCAGAGACGGCCATACAGCCCCCCCTCCCCGTCGGCCGTCCGTGCCTCTCTCCCGACGGCGTGGGGGGAGAGACCTGCCAAAACGATCGGCACAGATACGTTCTATTCGCGACGCTGTTTAAGTCCTTTGAGCCGTCCCAATCCTTTTGGAGTTTGTCCTCACCGGTCCTTGGGGGAGCTCCAGCGCATAGACACTCGAGAGGAGAGGATTCATCCGATGGACAAAAGGTTTAAGCTTTGTATACGGGCCGATCAGGAGGTAAGAGCTATCGTCTGCCAGTCGGAGGGCTTGCAGGTCGCCGGAGTTAAGTGTCCCTGAGCAAGGCACCTTCAGTAACCCCTAATAGCCCCCGACGAGCTTGTTGGTGCTTTGCAGTTGGAGAGTGAGAGAGTGAGAGAGTGAGAGAGTGAGAGAGTGAGAGAGTGAGAGAGTGAGAGAGTGAGAGAGTGAGAATATACCATGGCAACCTTTGAATGGATTGACCAATGAGTGACTTGTAGAGCTGCTTTACTGAGTCTTCTGTGTGTCAGAAATGGGAACATTCCCACTTGATTCGAAGATAAGAATGTGGTGCCCTGTTCCTCGAGGGAGAGCTGCTCGTTTTCCAATCATCCCTTTACCTGGGAGCCAGGTGTGAAGACAACCTGTAGCACTAAGTCCTCAGTTAATACCCTGGGAGGAAAGAAAACCAGGGCTGGATTTGGATTTGAGTGCCAGATTTGAGTATCCCTTTACATCACATTACATGTTATTTGGCTTTTTTTTAACGCTTTTATCCAAGGGGACTTGCAGTTGATTAAACTAAGCAGGAGACAATCCAATGTGGAGATAAGGGCCTTGCTCAAGGGCCCAACGGCTGTGCGGATCTTATCATGGCTACACCGACCGTGTGGGTCCCAGACATGTACCGTAGCCGCTACGCTACAGGCTCTCACCTGGTGATCCCTGCCTGGTTTAGTGCTTTATTTAAGGGCTGCATACTCATGGACGTGGTGGAATGATCCAGCCGGCCTGCTGATCGTTGTGTAGATACTTTCCTGCCTGCGATTAATGGGGCTGCCACAGAAGATGTTGGCTTGTGAGAGTGTGGAGGAGAGAAGAAAGAAAAAAAAAAAGAGTAATTGGGTCCAGATAATGGCTCCAGATAATGATCCGATGAGAATGGCCCCCAGCCGCCCGTGTTCACACACTGCCTCGTATTTATCGAACTTCATTTTCTCCGTTCAGCGGAGTTTCCGTCATCGAGCGGCCGTGGGATCTGCGGACCGTCGCACGCGATCTGCGATCCGTGTCCCTCTCCGTGTCCCTCTCCGTGGATTGTGTAAGTCTGCGGTGTCACGCCTGGGTGTGCCGTTTCATGAAAATAAACCCGAGGAAAAGTGTGGCTGGGCTGATCAAACGTTTCTAAACTCGTTTCGCCTAAAATTGTGCCCTTGGTTTCATTTTAAAAATGCATTTAAAAATATTTTTACACCAGACAAAGTCACCAGCATTGCAAAGCTCTCAACATTGTGGCAGACAGGAACAGCTCATACTGTCAAAGATCCAGCCACTCGGCATCAACGGGGGCCCATCTAGGACCCTCCCCTTCCACAGTACATGTTTTGAGTATAGACCTTTTTTCAAGGTGTTGTTTTGGCCCTGGGTGTTGAATTATCCTCAGGAGACCTTCAATCCTCCCCACTCCCAGCTGCTCAGAATTGTTTTGACTCCCAATAACTGCAGGTAGATTGCAATCAGATCGGAAACAATACGAGCACTGCAAAAATAAAATTCCCCCCTTCGAAGGGAACCAGTTCGGGCAAGATCCCGTGTCTCGCCCCCCGAGGCAGGGCTCGACTCAGAGGCCGCTGCGCCTGACCGCTGGCTGAGCTGAGACGCGGTCGGCCTGGAGGAACGTGGAGGTCCAGAACAGACCGGGAGGTTTGGAAACCCTCCACCACCACCCCCCCCAGGGTAACTTCTCCCGGCCGTTGGATCCCAGCGCTGGGCCTGATCCCACAAGCCTGGACGCGCCCAGGGCTTCCAGAAACACTTCCTCCGTAGACGAAATAAATAACAGCCACCACCCGGCAGGCGGGAATGTGCGTCCCCTGCCATGGCTGGGTGGCACCAGCTCTTAGTGTTCCACTTTCCAAAGCATCATGGGAAATGTGGGTGAGATTGGGCTGGATCCGACAGTGGAATTCTAAAGAAATCTATTCCTCTACGTTTGTAAGTGGGAAAAATGCAGGTACTACTTTGTTTCAAAATGGGTTGTTTAATATAGAACTAGTGCGTCTGTTCCCTAAAGACAGATTAACAAGAAGCAACAACTGAGGAAGAATGTCAACACGCATACCTTGTCCCTCAGTGGAAACAGTGGACCAAATGGCCATCTCCATGCATGAAAACACATCACAGGAAGTGGGGAGCAGGGTGATTAGATCTGGTGGGGAGAGAAAGGAGGTGGTGGGGAATTGGACTGATGGGGGTAGAGGAGATAATGCAGAGGTACTGATCAAAGAGGTTACATTTGACTAGATTGGGGGCTAGACGAGGTTGTAGATTGGTCCACTACACGGTGAGATACTTCAGGGTGGGGGTTGGCTGTACTGGACTTGGCTTTCGTGTTTTCCCCACACAGACCAGCCCAGGGAGTGGCCGTTTGTCTGGAGTCTGAGGCAGTGTATTTCACGCTGGGGGTAATGGGTATGGATCGAGCGCTGCGAGATCACCGCTGGTCGGCGGAAATTTAGCCCATTACCGGGCGGTCGCTCTTGCTGTGTCACCGCGGAGGACATGCGGAATGGGCTATTGGCGGCTTGCTTGTGTGGAATTGACTATGTGGTTTACTGTCGAAATCCGCGCGTTGCCGTCTTTCAATCCTGCCGCGTTGGCTTTCGCTCCCGTACAGGTTAGTGCAGCGCTACTGGGCTCCTCGTCCTGCGGGCCGCGGTGTCTGCAGGCGTGTGCTTCGACTGTGTGCCACACCACCTATTGGCCTCACTCGTTAGCCTATTATCTTCACCAAGCAGGTAGAATAGTGATTGAACTCGGGTGGGGCAGGAGTGAATGCCTGCAGACACTGCGGCCCGCAGGACGTGGAGTTGAGTAGTTACTACAGAAGCACGCCGCCTCTCTCCTTCGGGTAGTTTGTGTGTGGGGCTTCGACGGTCATGTCGGCGGCCTGTGGCGTTGTGGTTAAGGTACATGACTGGGACCCGCAAGGTCGGTGGTTCGATCCCCGGTGTAGCCACAATAAGATCCGCTCAGCCGTTGGGCCCTTGAGCAAGGCCCTTAACCCTGCAGTGCTCCAGGGGAGGATTGTCTCCTGCTTAGTCTAATCAACTGTACGTCGCTCTGGATAATGGTAATGTAATGTAATGTCATGCTTTTCCCCCCACGCAGTCTCTGGGACAGTTGGTCTGGTCGCATTCCTTTGCTCCGTGTCAGGCGACGTCGTCTCCCTCTGCGTGTCTTGTCTTGACGAGGTGCTCCCTTTGTCCTGCTCTTTGTCAGTTTCCCGCCGTGCCGCTTGATGGGCAGAAAACCGTTGCCTGCCTGTTATTTCCGTATCCCGCTGCAGTGCAGGGGAACAACCTTTATGAGGTCACCATCCTCGGAAATTGACAGGTTTGGGGGGTTTTTTTTGGGCAGAGGAACAGAGTAGGTGTGCGGCGGGGGTCTGGCTGTGCTCCAGGTGGGTTAGCCCATCCCGCCCCGCCCCGGCCCGGCCCCGGGGCCCAGCTGTTTGTCACTCCACCGCCCCGTCGGAGAGGCAGGACGTGGTGAGTGAGCTGGGGGAGGTGCTGCCAGGCCTAAAAAACCCCACATGAGCGCTCTTTATCACAGTCCATACTGTATGTTTGCTCCTGGGATAGCACTAAGCACACACAAGCAAGCCCATGCTGACAAGGTAGGAAGTTTGTCCATTCATTTAATAGGTTTAGTTTTTCTTTTGCTTTTCTTTTGCTTTTCTTTTGACTAGGAAGAAACTAATCATATTTTGGTGAACTTGCCCAAACGTATTCATGAGAATATATATATTTGTTTGATAACAGTTGCCACTCATTTTAAGTCAAAGTCGAGGATAAGAGTTGATCGAATTTCCTGAAAGTAAAGAGAATAATCCAGCTTTGCTTTTCCCCCCGCTCTCCCGTTTCTAAATATTAGCCGAAATCTCAGTGTGTGGTTCAGGAGGAGGGTAAGACCGTTCCTTTCATTCTGCATAAGTCTGTTGCGGATGATTTCCCTTCCGTGGTAAAACGTCTCTCAAACAGCAGACTCCTTGCTCGAATTCATCTGCAAACATGACAAGCTCCGATGGGCTCAGTTTGGGATGTTTGGATGATTGCGCTTGTCCACGTCCAGACCAGGACGCCTCCCATAGCCGACTGACCTTGCAGTGTGCGGAACGCTGAGAGTTAACATTGGATTAGATTCAACTTTATTGCCGTTGCCTTCTATGACAGTGAAATGTGTTCTCTGCATTTCACCCATCCTAGCTGCTTATGAGCAGTGGGCAGCCATAGTACATGCCTGGGGACCAACTCCAGCGCCTCAGTCAAAGGCAATGGCTGGAGCACACCAAGGGGCTATTTAGACTTCATTTAAGTCTGCAGCCAATCAGTGCTCAGCATCCTGCTTCGCACTGGCTCTTCCTCTCATTGTCGCCCCCTGGAGGAAGACTCCGGGAACACGTCATGCACTGATCAGATAAAGGCCACTTTCCTATTCAGTGCCATGCTAATCTCACCCCATTAGCTAGCTGTGCTTTGTGCATTAGCTATCTGTACATGCGGAAGATTAAGTTAACTGGGGGGGGAAAATTGTTTTTTTTTAAACAGAAAACAGTTCAGCAGTCGAGGCCTTTCACGTTTGGGGTCCACCCGCCCCCCCGCCCCCCCAAGCCATGTCTGCGTCAGCAGTACGGCGATCATTAGGGTAGTTATGCGCTTCCCGGTCGCTCTGCTGTTTATGTACGGTGCGAGACGGATCATCCCCGCTGTAATAAGCGTATTGGCTCGCCGTACGGAACTTGTGCTTTAATGGTTCACTAATGGCTTCGTGCTGAGAACATAATGGGCGTGCGGCTTATCAATGATTTAACTCGCGGAGCTGATTACGAACAGAGTGCTGGTACTCTCTCGCCGATGAGTCGCTTCCTGGCACGCGCGCTTTTCGGCCGTTTGCAGTGTCATGTTTTGGGGTTTGAGAGACGCAGAACGGTTGTGTTTGGCGGGCGTTTGGCGGGCGTTTGGCGGGCATTTGGCGGGCGTTTGGCGGGCGTTTAGCGGCTGTTTTACCCGATGGTTGCCAACGGCTACGCTTGTACACAAGCACCAGGCGTCCCTTGCTGGAGAAAGAGGGACCTTTGGAAAACGGTCAGAAAAAGCCTAAAACCCGACTGTTGACTCGCCTCCAGCGCGGTTTGAGTGCAGCAGTGTGTTATGGGTCCTGTGGCCGTATCTTCACTGCACATGCTTGGATAACAGTGTTCCAGGCCAGCGCCAATATTTTCACTGCGCTGCGCCGCCAACAGCCTTTCCAGCCTTTCTTTTCCTCTTATTTATCCAAGAGCAATATCTTTTTGAAGCCGCTTTTGAAAAATGAACACATCCTCCTGCTTGCATTAATGTAATAAATGGATTCATTATTATCTGTTTGCCTTTATTTATACAGGGGTAGACTGACTGAGACATGCCTGCTCTTTTGCAGCAAGGCCCTGTTAATGCCGCGCCAAGTAGTCTAACCAGCATGTCTTTGTGTGGTGGGAGGAAACTGGAGTACCCAGGCTGGGATTCGAACCCAGAACCTTCTTGCTGTGAGGCGACAGTGCCATCTTCTGCACCGCCATGCTGACCACAGCATTTAGTCCTAATTTCGGACTTCTAACGGTCAAGAGAGGAATAGCGGCAACAAACCCCTTCAAACCACAACCAATTTTCAACCAATGAGCTTGAATTATTGTACAGTTATAGAATGTCTTGGTACAGTGTCGGGCCAACAACTGCGTATTTTCGAGCCCAAATTTAAGCACTATAAACACAGGCAGAGGGTGAGTCAACATGTCAGTGAGCCTTTTTCAATGATAGGAAGGGATTTACAATGGTCTTGTAACAATGTTTTAACACCTAATCTTACCGATTGTACCTTTAATGTTTGTCTGTGGTCCTCCTCAGCGGTGGGTTCCAGCTGTGAGTCGTTTCATTTGTGGAATTTATTAGCGAATGTTCCCCATCAGCCGTACAGCCCGGGTGGCAACCAAAAAGGCGGTTAACTTTGATTTGATTTGATTTGCAATTCCGCAAAATGTCGGTCACAAATCACAGCGCTAATCCGCGGAGTGCCTTTCCCTGCTCTACGGGAGGTTGTCGGAGGGAGTGCGAGGCGGAGGAAGAGAGGAACAGAAGAACCCTGTTTCACAAAGAGGGAGAGAAGAACCCTGTTTCATGAAGAAGGATTGCTGGATATGGATTGTCGAGTTTGCTGGATAAGGATTACTGACTTAGCTGGATAAGTGCACCAAGTAAAACCCGGAACCCAGCTTAAACTGGAACGTGGACTGAAGTAAAAAGGGCTCTTTCAGGGCTGACTCCTGCTTTGTAAAATACCCCCGGGACTGTGCCAGGCTGTGTTGGGCTGGGCTGGGCTGGGCTGGGCTGGGCTGGGCTGGTCAGGTCAGTGCCGGGCTGTGCCGGGCTGTGCCGGGCTGTGTTGGCCTGGGCTGGGCTGTGTTGGGCTGGCCTGGGCTGGGCTGTGTTGGCCTGGGCTGGGCTGTGTTGGGCTGGGCTGGGCTGGGCTGGGCTGGGCTGTGTTGTGTTGGGCTGGGCTGTGTTGGGCTGGTCAGGTCAGTGCCGGGCTGTGCCGGGCTGTGCCGGGCTGGGCTGGGCTGGGCTGGGCTGTGTTAGGCTGGGCTGGGCTGTGTTGGGCTGTGTTGGGCTGTGTTGGGCTGTGTTGGGCTGTGTTGGGCTGGGCTGTACTGGTCAGGTCAGTGCCGGGCTGGGCCGGGCTGGGCCGGGCCGGGCCGGGCTGAGCCGGGCTGTGCCGGGCTGTGCTGGGCTGTGTTGGGCTGTGTTGGGCTGGGCTGTGTTGGGCTGTGTTGGCCTGGGCTGTGCTGGGTTGGGCTGGGCTGTGCTAGGACCATCCGTGTGATGAATGCGGTTAAGCTGGACTTGCTGTCCAACACCTTGGTTTCCTCTTCGTCAGGATGAAAGCTGCTGTTATGACCCTCTTAGCAATCTTAGCAATCTCAAGCCTTCCATGTAGCACCTCTCCATAAAAGGGAGTTAGTTTCCGCAATTAATAAAAACGTCTCAGAGGTGCCTTGTCATGTATTTTGACTTCTCTCTGGGGGATAATTGAATCGTGTTTCATGTTCTCGCTTTAATTAAAATCAGAATGTGGGCCTCAGCAGAACACAAGATGAAAGGGAAACATAACCAGATAATTTTTCTGGGTCGTGTGACAATGGCGAACATTAAACGGATCCGCTTGGTGTTGATAAACGTGTGGCTTTGTCTCTGAGTCTGTCGATTCTGTCACGTTTTTTATTATTGCCTGGTTACGGTGGTTAATATTCTATTGAATATTGAGTAATCCAAGCTTATATGAAACTGTGTTTTTAAATATTTGGACAAGGGGATCCTTTCATCTCCCAGCGATGGCGACTGGTTGTGCTTGTATCAAAAAAAAAAACCTCTGACCAAGATTATTTCTGTAATGTTGCAAAAACCTTCGGACTGGAATGGCAACTTCATAAAAAGCAGAGATCACTAATAAATTGTATGCTGGAATAGGGGGGTATATTTATAATGTTTATTGATTCATTGATTTTGGAGAGAGTGTGTCCGAGCATGGCGGGGGTAAAAAGGCTAAACGGAGCGAGCGGGACTTGTCTCATGTGTCATGTCCGTCGCAGTGCTTTATTTGTGCAAACGTGAAACATGGAAGTCGTGTGTTTATGACCGCAGCGGGGATGCTGTAGCCTCTGTTGGAGCGGTGTGTGTTATTGGCTGTGGTCCCTGTACCCTCCGA